>NW_011371390.1:0-35012 GCF_000150735.1 Paracoccidioides brasiliensis
ATCTTTAGTCTATAGTCTACAGAGATTAGATGCAGAGATTTTAAACTATATACTCTTTATATTTTACAGATATCTTTTTTACTATATCTAGATAAACTTTGATAAAAACAGTATAAGAAGATACTTAATATAGTGAAAAGAAAATTAAAATTGATAAAGTTTTCAAAAAGCTCAGATGTATTTTTCCTTAATAATAACTTAATAAATATTTTTGAAATCTATATAAATTATTTTAATCTAATCAATTTTTTAGTCATTCAATTTTCATATTTTTTAAATTAAAAGTAATAAGTAATGATAAAAAATATTGTTGAATATTTATTTTATGAAAAAAGTATATTTTCAACAATTAATCTTTCAAATTTGATCTAAATAATATGAAAATTAAGAGATTGATCAATTTTAATAAAAGCTTTTAAATGAGAGTATTTTTGAGTCAAAATTTTATTAATTAATTGAGTTTTAAGAAGATATTAATTTATTAAATCTATTCAACTAGTTAATATTTATAATAGAATATCTTTATAAGAAAATAATAATAGAGAAATAGTAAATAAAGCTTTTTTTAATTTATTAATAAATAAAAAAATATTCATAAGTAAAGATTTTAATACTTATCATTTATAATAAAATGATAATTATATTCTATATATAAAAGTAAAGAAATTGATAGATTGATTGATATTAAAAAAATTTAAATTAATTAATAAATTTAATAAAAAAATTAATAATAAATCTAATTATTTTATTCAAAGAACTTGTTGAAAATTAAGATAATATATTAATAAATTACTTATTAATAAAAAATAAGAAAGAAATTAAAAAATATTTAATTAATAAATTAAATATAATATTTCTATTTAATATTAAATTAAAAAAAAGTTTTTAATTAAATTTATAAAGAAAATAAAAATTATTTCTGAAGAATAAATTTTAATTTTAAATAAATTTGATATTTAATTTAAAAAATTTTAAGAATATATTTTTAATAATATTTTTAAAAAGATTTTTTAATATAAGTTTATTTTATATTATATTAAGATATTTATTTTATTTAAAATAATAAAAAAATTAAATTAAAATTGAAATTATAAATATATTTTTTATTAAAAAATTATTAAATACTATATTATTTTAAAATAAAACTTTATAACTATATGATTTAATTACTATTTATTAATTAAATTAGTAAAATAGTTAAGTTTTAATTTAATTAAATAGATATTATAATCACTAATCAAATACATCTTAAATAAATAAATAAATAAATAAATAAATAAATAAATAAATAAATAAATAATAATAATAATAATAATAATTAAATTTTAATATTATTTATTATTAGTTATTTTAATATTTTAACTTTATTTATTTTTTAAATATCTTTATTACTTATTTTCTAAGCATTTTTATAGAAATAATATAATCAGTTACTATACTCTGTAAAGAGTATCAACATTAACTCTTAAATATAAAAAGATGAAATAGAGTACTGTTAAAAAATTGAAGCAATAAATAAAATAATACTTTTATAAATATTGTTTTATCTATTAAGAACTAATTATTCACATGATTCTATAAAGTATTTATTTTATTTTGATGAATAAAAATATATAAAAGAAGTAAAGAGTGATTTCAACAAAGTAATCATATATTGATTTAATATATTTTATATCATATCATATATGGGTATTGTATCAGGTTTATGTATAAGTGCATTGACAATTGGTGGAAATAATAAGCAAAGTTTGATTTTCATTATTTGTGAAGGAATGAAGAGATAACAGATCATTCTAACTTGAAAAAAAGAAAAAAAAGAAAAGAAAAAGAAGAAATAAGAAAAGAGGAAAAAGAGAAAAAAGAAAAGAGGAAAAAGAAAATAAAAAGCTTAATATGAGAACTTCTGAAGATCACATTCATCATCTAAAAGCATTACATTTTTTATTATGATATAACTATAGATATCAAGCGCCTAGGTAGGAGTAGAGTTGTGTTGAGACTCTTCTGATGCTTGGCGTTTGCTGTTTGTCATTTCTGCCCATCGTCACCTCACAACCTCATACACCTTCACATACAACCACAACCACAACCATAAACTGCAAACCACTCTCTTATCTCTTTCAACCTCTAACATCCATAATCCATCCTCTATCCTCTATCCTCCGTTCCCCCTCTTACTCACTACCCATTTTTGCAGATGTTAACATAACAGAGTCGAGCTCTCTGCTCCACAATCTTTCTTCTCCTCCTGATATCCGTCTATCCCACCGCCCTCACCTCCTCGTGCTTGTTGTCTAAGCCTCCACTCCTCGGTCCTCAGAAACTGCGGATGGCGGGTTGAAGACTGGCATCTGTCTGTGACACACTTATGGCCAAGCGAACTGCTACTCCTTCTGACCAGTCTGGACTGACCCCGGAGACTTCCTCCTCCTCTGCCGTTGCCGCTGCTATCCCTGCCTCCACCACCACCACTTCCTCCTCCTCTCCTCTTGCTCCGGGAGCTGCTCTCTCAACTCACCCGCCCCCTTCTCATAGGTATTAACCCCTCCTCTAATTCTCTCTTGTTCTATCCATCTCTTGATCTCTCTCATTCTCTCTTCGTTACTCTTCTCCTCTCTTTTCTCTCTCTCCCTATAAACTACTGTTGCTTCTTCTTTTTGAAAGCTTTATTTTCTCCTACTCTATGTTTTACTTTTAACACTACTTTAGAGCCTGAAAAAAAGAAACAAAAACGAGAGAGATAATAGGCTCTGCTTCTTCCTATTTTCCCCATCTACTACGTTTTTCTCTTTGCATCGGATTCTCCTTCCGGGTTTGCGGTTAAATAAAACAAGGAAATTAAAAACTTCTCAATGCCCCCCAGGATCACTCGTTCTGCTGCAAGGCTCGCGGCAGAACCCCATTCGTCTTCGAATTTTCGTCCTACATCCGATACAAACCAACCCCCCCAATCGCCACCCCAAGCCCGTAAACGAAAAACCCCTGTCACGCGGTCCTCGAGCCGGCCAAACGACCCTGAACAACGCTCCCCAGTCTCACCCCCACGGCGAGCAAAGAGAGTGAAACTTGAGGGACAAGCAACTGAATATCAGGCCCCTCCGTCTCAAAGACGGGGTGCGAGACAACAGCCGGCAATGTCCCAGCCTGGGTACGTATTGCGGATCTTCCACGGGATCTTCTTGTTTGTACCTATATTTTGAAATTTGGACAACATGCTAATGACGTTGGTGTTTGGCAATGTAGCCCCTCTTCACGTCCCGTGGATGACAATTCGAAAACTCCCGCTTCATCATCCACGGCTCCGAGACAGCGGTCAACTAGGACCAAGAAATCCCACCAAGGTATAGTAGTGTTTATCCATGATATATACATCCACTCGCTGTTCTAAGTAAAACCTCTTCTAGATGCTACTTCCAACCCACCATCCCCTCCACGACGCCAGAGAAAGCGCTATTCTACGCTCGAGACAGATGTCACGATGAGTGAACCTGAAGAAAATCAGCAGGAAGAGACGACTTCAACGAGAGATGAGGAACTCCCAGCTCCTCTAAATGATCCAAATGACGCCCCAAATAATCTATCCTCTGGTCTGACGGATGACGATGAAGGAGATCCTTTCCGGAGTGGCCTGTTCGGTTCCCGGAGTCCTCTTGGACTGCAGAACACGCTTCGAGCCTTGAGTGGCATGATGGCGGGCACATCTTCTCGACTACGTGATATTCTTAACAACCTACGCATGAAAGAAGATCCGTCGGTCCAACTCATCGCATTGCAGGATCTTTCCGATCTGTTGCTGGTTTCAAACGAGGATAACCTAGCGGGCCAATTCTCTCCGGACCCTTACGTTAAAGAGTTGGTCACATTGATGCAGCCAAGCGAGACGGGAGAGGAAAACCCGGAAATAATGCTACTTGCATGTCGTTGTCTTGCTAACATGATGGAAGCGCTGCGTGGTTCGGTTGCCAACGTTGTATATGGTGGTGCAGTGCCTATTCTTTGCCAGAAACTGCTGGACATACAGTTTATAGACCTTGCTGAACAAGCTCTGAGTGTATGTGTTCCATACTTCCCAGGACCAACATGTTTCCAAGGACTCAAAAGGTATATCTTTCTAACTAATTATCTGTCACAATCATCCAGACACTTGCCAAGATATCCATTGATTTTCCTACATCTATCGTTCGTGAAGGAGGCCTCACTGCATGTCTTACATACCTAGACTTTTTCCCCACAAGCACCCAACGTACAGCTGTAATTACAGCCGCCAATTGCTGCCGCAACTTACCTCACGACTCATTCCCCGTCATAAAAGATGTCATGCCTACATTACTCCATGTCCTCTCTAGCAACGACCAAAAAGTCGTAGAACAGGGATGTCTATGTGTTTCCCGCGTCGTCGAAAGCTTTAAGTATAAACCAGAGAAACTGGAACAATTGATCGAGGCGGACATGTTGAAGGCCGTTCTTCGATTGCTTTTGCCGGGCACTACCAATTTGATCGGCCCACATATCCATACTCAGTTCCTCCGTGTACTTGCCATCTCTGCCAAGTCAAGTCCACGTCTGTCCGTTGAGCTTCTTAAAATGAATGTGGTGGATACGCTTTATCAGATCTTGACTGGCGTGTCTCCCCCTTCCGATACTGGTGGCTCAATCAAAATCGACAGCGTTCACATCATGCAAGCACTAATCCATAGACCGCGTGAACAGGTCTTTGAGACCCTGAACGTCATCTGCGAACTTTTGCCTGGTATTCCAAATGAACCGCTACCAAATCCTGACTGTCATTTGCAAGCTCGTCTGGAAAGCGATATCTACCCCGTTTCTAAGGCGCCAAGGTTAAAGGCAGCGGCGGAACTAAGGGTTACGCTCCTCAAGGACTGTAAAGCGGAAATCAAAAGATTTGCTACAATCCTCTTGCCTACCCTGACAGACGCTTATTCTAGCACTGTAAACTTGTCCGTTAGACAAAAGGTCCTGATGGCTCAGTTGAAGATGCTCCAGAATCTGGATGCACAAATTATTGAGGATGGTTTGCGCTCCGTGCCCTATGCTTCATTTTTGGCTGCAATTTTGTCCCAAAAGGATCATCTGTCACTTGTTGCTTTGGCTCTGCAGTGCGCTGAGCTGCTCTTTGAACGCCTTGAGAATATCTACCAATACCAATTCCATCGTGAGGGAGTTATTGCCGAAATCACGAAGCTTGCCGATATACCGTTGTCCGCTAAAGCGTCCGGTCGCAAGGATTCCAAGCGTGATTTGGATCTTGACAATGGACGTCCCGAAGAAAAGAGCGACGAGGTGGGTTCGGACGAGAACGATGAAGAAAAAGACCGTGACATGCATCGTGATGAGGATAGCCATGAAGATGAAGATGAAGAGGACGAAGAAGACGATGAGGAGGATATGGAAGACGACAACGACGATATATCCGAGTCTGACAGCTCTTCGTCGATTTCAGGTGGTCCTGTATCTCTAGCGATGGATTCGGCCCTGCAGGATCTCGTTACCTGCAGTGCTAAGGAGTTTCTCCGTATTTACGATGCTAGCAAGGGGAAAGGCATGCATGATCAGGCACTGGCGATTTCGCAGTCACTTCAGACGCTCGTGTCGGATATCGAGGCCTGCTATACGAACGGGAAAAACGCTGATGGCTATGCGCTTTTCCAACAATTGGCGACCTACTTCGATGGTGATGCGCTGGAGAGAATTACGAGTTCTGAACTGCTTAGCTCGGGTATCATTCGTGTTTTGCTGGATGTTATTAGTAAGAAAGATCAAGGTAAGATGGATACCCGTATCCCATTTCGCATTGTAAACTTCTCATCAACTAATTATGTTTATCCTATATAGCGCTCGGAATGGATGCTAGAACGGATTTTCTCCGTGCTTTCATGGAATCGGACATCTCAACGGATACAGTCAGCAAAACTGGCTCAGCCACGACTCCGTTCTGTGTTTTGATCCATAAGCTCCATGATCTTCTCAGCCGAACGGAGCATTTCGAAGTAATCACGGTCCACCACAATTCTCTGGACAATAGGAACACAACATCCATGCTCACAAAGCAGCTGCGTCTTCGCCTTGTAGCTGATGAGGAGTCTGATATTCCTAAACCATATAAGAATATGATGGTATCTATCCATGCCATTGCTAACTTTAAGGCGCTTGACGAGTATCTCCGTCCCAGAATCAGCCTCTCCGAACGTCCCAGAGGTTCCCGTCATCGTGAAACTATCTTTTCTCAGCTATCTGGCTCCTCGAGACCTCGAGAGCCTCCCGATAGTGGTATTGATAGCTCTCTCGCTGGAGCAATTGAGACGCCTACATTACCTCTACCGCCGCCTCAGCCGGCGACTTCTTCCCGCACTACTAGAGTTCCAGATAGATCCCTAAATCAGCGTGGATCGTCGACACGCACAGCAGCATCAGGAACTTCGCAAGAGCGGTCCTTAAGAACTCGACGTCCGAACCGACATCAACCAGCTCCGCCTGATGATGACGGACCTGATGGAGCGGATGAGCCCTTGGAATGCGCTGATGAGAGACAGCTTAGTGACGACGGTGACGGAGAGGAAGAGGACGAGGATGCGCTGGATGCTATTGTTGATGACCTTGAAGATGATATATCTGATGAAGTTACGGATCCTTCTGCTGTTAACTTGGAGGTTGCCTCGACAGGGAGAATCACTGCGCGTCAAGATGATGGGACTCGGGTGGTGACACCACAGCAATCAACGCCAGCGGGAAGACCTTCGTCTTCTGTGCCGTCTTCTGGCCAGCCTCTAGGTGACTCGTTAGCATTTGCTGGACGTCCGTTTTCTTACGCTGCAGCAATCAATTCGATCCCTCAGGAATGGCACATTGAGTTCCGCGTGGATGACAAACCCATCTCCAATGACACAACCGTATATCGCGCCATTCACCATAATCGGGAACATCTGAGTGATACCTTGTCCCGCAATGTGTGGTCTGCCGTTCACACGATCAAGTACAAACGCGTCCAGGGACCCGCACCACCCGAACCACCCACAGTAAATCTGACTTCTAGCACTCCTTCCCAAACGGATTCCACGGGAATGCCGGAGTCTCTAAGCAAGAATCCAACAACAGCCTCCATCCTCAAACTCCTAGGAGTCTTGCATAGAATTAACGCACAGCTTGATGACATCTTAGCCGAAAGCCGCCATCAGAATAGAGTTGTCAAGGAGCCACTCGCACAATTCATCAATACAAAACTAACCGCAAAACTGAATCGGCAACTTGAAGAACCATTGATTGTAGCGAGCAGCTGTCTGCCGAGCTGGAGTGAAGATCTGGCGCGCTATTTCCCATTCTTATTCCCCTTTGAGACGCGGCACTTGTTCCTGCAGTCGACATCGTTTGGTTATGCTCGCGCCATGACTCGTTGGCAAGGTGTGCAGTCCGATGAAAGCCGACGCGACCAGCGTCGTGATGACCGTCCGTTTACGGGGCGACTGCAGCGACAGAAGGTCCGTATCTCTCGCTCACGCATCTTGGATTCCGCCATGAAGGTTATGGAATTGTATGGGTCGTCCCCCAGCGTGCTTGAGGTCGAGTACTTCGAGGAAGTAGGCACGGGTCTCGGTCCGACGCTGGAATTCTATTCGACGGTGTCTAAGGAGTTTTCCAAGAAGAAGCTCAAACTCTGGAGGGAACATGATTCCAACCAGCTCGACGAGTATGTCTTCAGTAGACTGGGCCTGTTCCCGGCGCCCATGAGTCGTGAACAGATTTCGTCGGAGGTGGGTAAAAAACAACTCCAATACTTCAGGGCGTTGGGCAAATTCGTTGCGCGTTCCATGTTGGATTCTAGAATTATCGATATCGCATTTAACCCCACCTTCTTCCGCCTCGGTATGAACAGCGCTTCCCCCTCGACAACTATCACCCCGACAATCGCGACGATTAAAGCCGTCGATCCGGACCTTGCCAAATCACTCATGGTCGTGAAGCACTTCGCCACGGCCCAGACAGCCATTAATAGCGAGGATGCCCTCAGTGATGAAGAGAAGGCTGTTGCGTTGGAAGAATTCACCATTGACGGCCTCCGGGTGGAAGATTTGGGATTGGACTTTACGTTGCCTGGATATCCCAACATCCAGCTGATACCGCATGGCTCCTCTATTGCTGTGACGATGGATAATGTGGGCACGTACGTTGATAAGGTTATTGATATGACGCTGGGCAGTGGCGTGCAGGCTCAGATCGAAGCGTTCCGAATTGGGTTCTCGCAGGTGTTCCCATACTCATCTTTGCAGTCGTTTACGCCGGATGAGCTTGTCATGCTGTTTGGGCAGGTTGAGGAGGATTGGTCGATTGAGAGTATGTCATTGCTTATCGCATACCCTTATTACTCTTCCATGTTCTCTGCTAACTTAACTGTCTTCCTTGTAGCTTTGATGGACTCGATGAAAGCGGACCACGGCTTCAACATGGATAGTCGCAGCGTACGCAACTTGCTGCAGGTCATGAGTGAATTTACGAAGCAGGAGCGTCGGGACTTTTTACAGTTTGTTACTGGGAGTCCCAAGCTGCCAATTGGGGGTAAGTCGCATCGCACCACACCACATTATGCCACATCCCACACGCAAAATACATTATTCCTCCCAACCGACAACATATATGCATAGTGACTGCGTGCTAATCAACTTTCCTTTGCAGGTTTCAAGAGCCTAACACCCATGTTCACCGTCGTCTGCCGTCCCAGCGACCCACCGTATCTGCCGGATGATTACCTCCCCAGCGTCATGACGTGCGTGAATTATCTGAAACTGCCCGATTATTCGAACATTGATATCCTTCGTAAGCGACTCAATGTTGCCATCCATGAGGGCCAGGGGGCGTTTCATCTCTCTTAGTCCTCAATTCCACACGTGGTGCAGCACATAGCAGCATCTCTTACATGTCTATTCTGTTTGCCTTGTGTTCGCCTTGCTCTGCTCTGTGACCCCCCACTCCTCTCTTCTCCCAACAACAACAACAACAACAACAACAACAACAACAACAACAACAACAACAACAACAACATCCATCTATCCCTCTGCACTGCGAATTGAGTGGACTAGGTTCAAAGCTTTATCGGTCCAAATCTTGTTTTGTCTCATGTCTCATTTATTCCATCACACTATTATTCTTTTCTTTCACCCATGCATTATTCCCTCTTTATTTCATATTGACAAAGAGGGCCCCATATTCTTTTTACCTTCCCCCATCTTTGCGTTTTCGCTATTTATGCATGCATGCAGGGACTTGATTCTAAACTGTTTTTAAAAGACTGGTTCGATCATTTTACTTCTTTTCCTTTCTTGTTTATCTGCTATCGGACTTTCCACAACAATCCTCATGTCTTTTATTTTGCTCTTTCTTTCTTTTTCTTCTTTTTTAACATGCAAGATGTAGTTTACAGGAAAACCGAGACAAGTGGATGATGGCTAAGGATGAATGTGATGGTCAAAAGGGAGCTGGGTAATTAGTGTTAATATATATAGCTAGATCCAGTCTTCCCAAATTTACCTGGGAAATAGCTCACAGGAGCAAGAAAGGAATTGTTCAAATAACGATAGCGATGGGTATTATTTGACTACGAAACAGAGATTTTGAGATTGGGCATGTGATGGTTAGATGGAAGAGCTGAGGCTTCTTTTGCTCTTACCTTTTTTCTCTCTACATTTCACTTGGGTCAGATCATATCGGCGTTACAGGTTCCTTTTTTCTCTTAACTTTTATGTCTTTTTAAAGTTCCTTGTGAAAGAGGGCCGGGGAATGTGGGAATAACCAAGCAGTTCTAATAGGTAATGGTTTTTTACTTCATGTTCTTTTCCCATGGCTTTTCTCTTTCATTTTTCCTGGACTTCTCTTCCTATCTATCAATCAATTGTAGTCAGTCGACCAGTCAGTCCAGTAGGCTATAGGTAGCTTCAGGTAGTCCATGCCACTTGTTCTCTTTTCATCCTTTTTCTCCTTGTCACCGTCATCCGAGGCTGGTTGCTTCACCTCCCCTTTTACCCCTTTAACAACCGATAATGTGTCCGAGAATGTGTTGAACCCTGGCGGCGTATCTAGCCGCTGCCCCGGGCGTCCGCCACGCAAGTGAACCCGCCTACCGTGTATAGAGTCTATAATAGAATGCCCGATGTCACATGACCGAGCCTGTCTTGGTATCGTTCCTTTTGGATTATGCAGTGCGGTGAATGATGGCAGAATAGATAACCGTTCAAGACCCCGCAGACGAAAACATCCTGATGCGTCAGAACATTCAACGACCTCAAAGACACCGAGTGTTTTAACAGTAAGTTTCTACTCCCTCATCTGCGCTGTTTTTACTATCTTTCTAGCGAACGAAGCCGGTATATTTTCATGTCTTGTCCTCTTTGGCTTGTACGATATGTCTGGGACTTACTCTGTCCATAACTATAACTAATTAACTGAAGAAAGAAGGGTAGCGATCCGCCTTTGGTCACGACGCATTACTTGCGCACCGCCTGGAATAGGTTCTCTCTCAACTTCAAGATTGTGCCGGATTACAGAGTATAGGGACTACATAAGTGGATTACCAGTTGTCTACGTGTTTGTCCGTGACTTTGATAGCCAGACACGGACTTCATCACGCCTGTCACTCGTTCTACAACCACTCGCCCAACCAACTCCACGCAAACTATACCGTCCATAGGCGGCATAAAGATAACTGGCCATAATCCCATTCCCAAATATACCAATTCCTCTCTCTTATTTCGTGGCTTACCAAACGACAAGTCAAAATACCTACAATCAACCAAACCATCCCAAATCTTGCCCCACCGATCTCATACCATACGATGGACGAATTCGCCCAAACCCGCGGCGTCGACGACCTCTTCGACGATGAAATCATACCAATTCCATCCCACGAAGTTGAAATCGAATACCACGACGAACAACAACAGTTTGAGCTACAGTTTGAGCTACAGCCTACAACAACACCCCAACCTGTCCTAGATACACAACCGTTATTAATCCCCGACCCCCCACAACCACTTACTTCTCAATCGCTACAGAGACATCAGCAGCAATTGAACCACCAATCGCCGGCCCCCACAGAACACCAGCTGTGTGGTGAACTTAAGGAAAGAAGCGGTGCGAGGACTAGTAGGGATGGGAGCCATAGTAAAAATCGTGGTAATAAGCGCGGGTATGGGGAGAAAGCGCGGGGAAGGGGAAGAAGTGGCGGGAGTTGTGGTAATGGACGTGATGGGAGGAGGGCAAGATCACAGCCGACGGAAGAGAAAAGTGATTTTCCCGCGCACGCCCCTGCTGCTGCTGAGGTGGAGGCAGCCGAACCGGTCACTGAAAAGGATGAGCAGACTGAAAGAGCAGCGGCGCATGGCGATGCAGATGAAAGGGATGGAGGCGATGATGAAGATAAGAAAATAAAAGAGCAGAAAACACCTGCACCTGCATCCAGGACTTTTGCAGTCAAAGGGGATAGGAGTGGTACAGGTGGTGTGAAGAAGGTCCGTGGAAGCCCAATCACCCGTCCAGAGACGAACACATCAATACATATATGTGTCCTGAACCTGTTTCTCTCCCGCTAACGCTCCAAACCACCCACAGCCGAAACTAACCGAAGACGAACTCACCGAACGCATGAAAGCAGCCAAAATCAAATCCGCAGAGCGCGCCGCCGCCCATGCTCGCGCAGAAGCCGACGAAGCCTCCTTCCTCGAACGCGAACGAATCGCCGCTGAAAAGCGTCGGGAGGAGATGCAGAATCGCCGCGCAATGAATGGCGAGCGCGAACGGAATCGTCAGCGGAAACTCGATACGCAGACGAGGCGTGAGTGGGATTCTGAGAAGTCTGCGGAGGCATTCGCAGTATCGGCATTAATGGCGCGTGGCCGTGGTGGTAGTGGCGGTGTCAGGTTGTATCGGCGTGATGCACATAGTGGGCTTTCGTATGATGGTGCTTCTCCTACTACAACGGATGTAGCTCGGGGTCATTTGGAAGAGGCCTTCCCAGATCCTGATGGTAGTGGATATTTCCGTGGCAGGGGAGGAGGTAGGGGGAACACTCGTCGTGGACGCGGCGGGAAGGGTCGTGGAAATTATTTTGTCAGACAGCCATGTAGTACTGAAGCTGTATCTTCTACCCGTAATCCCCTCCCTCCTCGGGTTGGTGCAGAAGATGAGTTCCCCGCGCTACCACCTTCGGTTGGTGGGAATGGAAAGCGGGATGAGAATGAGAATCGATCTGGCTCTGCCTCTGGCTCAGGTAGCGGTAATAATAATGGGGACAGTACCCCGATGTCACCGCTGGGGTCGTGGGCGGAGCAGGTGGAGATGAGCCAGGCACAGGCACAATCACAGGAATAGCAACAGCAACAGCAGTCGTTTGCAGGTGGCGTTGTCGACGACGTCGGAGAAAAAAGCTGAGAGTGTTTCATGAGGGTGAATTTTAGTTGATTGTCTGGCTGTTTCTTTTTGTACGTTTGATTGTTGGTTTCGTGATGGATGTTACCCCGTACCGCATTCCCGATTCCTTCTGCAGCTGTCCAATGGCAGGAAGCACAATTGGATCTGCTACTGGTTGGATTATTGTTCTTCAACTTCACGTATTTTCATTGATTCAGGGGATTTTGTCAGTTTAAACCTATGTAACATTCATTCCTCCTTGAGTTGGTTGATAAAATCGGGAGGGCCTTCAATAACGATCGCAATTCACCCATCCCAAGATGCAAGCTTTTATTTTTATATTTTATTTCGTTTGATACCATTCTGTTGGTTATAAACCGGTCACAGCTTGCGGGCAGTTCGCATATACCGAGAATATAGTCAATGATTCTTATTAACTTCTTTTCTGTATGTTTGAACTTGCTGTTTGTATGTTGCTGGCCGTAATGTCCATTCTCTGAGCATTCAGGTTCCGAAGACAAAGGAGAGACGTCCATTGCGATGCTTTACTCTTCTCTTAATGTGTTCTTCTGGATAGAGAAATGCCAGGAATCTTAATCCTCGCAACAATAATATGCCCTGTGTATCCATGGATACAGTCGATATCTAGCTACTGGAATATAAAAACGTGGCAGCTAATGCACAAGATATATATATAACAACGTTCCGATATCGCCCCCCCCAAAAAAAGCCGAAGAAAAGCCCAACAAGTTGAAAAGCCAAGGAGAGAGAACAAGTGCACACAACATACAACAAAAAGGACCATACATTGCTATTCGACAACACCTCTCAAACCACAAGATTCACTTTACTCCGTCTTATCGGCCTTCCCCTTCAACTTATCCCTTACGGCAACGACCCTGCCCAAAATCTTCGCTTTGATCCCACTCTCCGGTGCCTCCTCGGCAGCAACAAGGCGACGAACAAGAACATTGAAAATGCTCCCGAACGCCAGCGCCATGACCGAACTCGTCAATATGATCACGTTGTACGGCATGCTGAAATCGGGGGTAGGGAGAGGCAAGAGCAGGCCGGTGGTGCGCAGGTATATTGGTGGCTGTGAGTAATTTTCCTTTGTCTGGTTCTTATCATTGTCGCTAGTCCCAAGCAATCTGATAACTGCCGGAGCTACGTTGAATCCTCGGTTGGCGTCAGGTGGGTATTCAGTATAGCGGAGGATGGCCTTTTCGAAGTCGTACGTCAACGTTACAGTTGAGGTGGGCGGCACTGAGAGAATGAGTTCTAGTTGCGTGCCGCGCTCCCGATCGAGGGCCGGGCGGTAGAAGATTTCTTTGATTATCTCTGAGGGTGGGATCTGGATGACCGTCCCATTTTGGCTGGTCACTTTAGGTTGTAGGGTATGTACATATGGGCGCATGAACCAGGGAAGAGTCTCGAAATAGATGAACTCGACAGGATTGGTTTTGGAGGGGTTGGTTAAGATTGATCGCATGCCACCTCTTTCTTGCCCGTGGCCTATTATGGTCCTTTCTGCTTGAAGAATAGGTTGTTCCAAGGGTATTCCGGGATCTAGTGACGTAGACGGTAGAACTAGATCAAATGGAAAATCATCAAGGAGGGAGTAACAGCGGGAAAGGCCATCAGGATCCATCCTCTCGATTGCCCCCGCAGTTACTAATACCTCCCTATCGTTCGGGATCTTGATACACACGTCTTTTCTTTTCTTTTCTTCTTCTTCTGTAAGTGGGCATGCACCCGGCATGTTACGTCCAAAGACTTCTGATAGTCGCCAGCCTTGATTTGCGCTGTTGCCAACCGGGTAGCAAGTGTCATGAGAGTTATATGGTTTGGATTCATCGCAAACTAATTGCTCAACAGGGACAGGACGTGGAATAGGATTATCTTTGATATGCACGTATATATTAACGTAATCAAAAAAGCTGGTTCGGTTGAGGGTAAAAGTGAGCACTCACCTCTGGGTCTTTTCGATCTTTCCACGTCTAACACCATATCTACGGTCTGCTCTATCTCAACATGGCACCTATCTGCATCCTCAGGACAAGTGGGTCGGACATCAATTGCCATGCTTTGCCAAGAGGCATCAAACAGCCTATGGCCATCAAGAAGGCTAGCTATGCCCGCTTTCCCTTTGCAGGGCAGAAGTTTCAAGAATGGTGTCAGGTTCTCCGTGCACACCACCTCTCCTGGTAGTGTTCCATGTAGCAGATGTAGATGTCCCGATGAGTGGTTTCCCACGGGCTCAAACGTCACTACAGGTCGAGTCGTTCGAGTGGAATCAATGAAGTTCAAGGACGCGCAAAATAGTCCGGAAAGGGATTGGGTAAGAGTAACCCATTTGGCATACGCTCTGGTTATATTATAAATTATTACTAGTTTATGTGCTGACGACTTCGCCACGGATTATCCTTAAAACTCACGCAACATCGGTATCCGCATCTATCCATGCCCACAATTCGACACCAGTGCCGCCTTCTTTAAAGCCCTGCCACGGACGCTCGCCCCAACTCTCTGCATCCCATCGCCCTGTCGTGAATCTCAAATGTAGCTCATTCGTGCTCGCATGCTGGAGTATCTGGCCTAATGATCTTGGGAAATAGCGGAAATTCTGATGCTCGAAGGCTTCTATTGACGTATTGCTGCGAAAGTTAAACGATGCTAAAAGAGAGGACGGAGGTAGAGGTCGTAGGACTAATTGTTCATGGTACTCCGATACAGCGGAAGCAGCTGGCAACAGCGATGCAAGGACGATGCTAAGGAAAAGGAAGGAATTGGAAATCATGCCGTCATGTTGCAACAGACCGACAACACAAATTTTGCGGGTGATTCTAGTCGTGTCTCTACTCAAGTGCAGAGGATGGAATGCCTGATGGATATCATGTGATCGCGATTAAATTTTAAGGTTGCGCTAATATCGGCTGTTGCTAGCGCGATGGGTAACCAAGACGTTGATTGTTATTCCATGTTCCTTCACAATAATTAATCATGAGAACACAATAGAAGAATTGAACCCTAGGGAGTATTTTAACACCAGAAACCTTCCATGCTAATTGCCTACCCCTTGTGTCAGATATTCTATTGTTTACCGTGAACAAAATTTCACTACGCTGGTTTAGGCGGAAAAACCAACCCATTTTTTACCATGGCGGCGGAGCAGAGGAAGCTGCTGGAGCAGTTGATGGGCGGTATGTTCTTCCACTGTCCTTCTTTGCTGTATAACTATACATGAGGATGACTAACCAATTCATATAGCGGAGCAGATGATGGGTTTTGGCAGTTCGCGCAATTCTCAAGTGGTAATAACTGACCCGAAAGTTTGCCGCTCCTACCTCGTCGGCACATGCCCTCACGACCTTTTTACAAATACCAAACAAGACCTGGGCCCGTGTCCGAAAGTACACAGTGAGGGACTGAAAGCAGAGTATGAGGCTGCATCAGTGTATGAAAAAGCAAAATGGGGCTTCGAGTACGATTACCTACGCGACATGCAGAAATATATCGATGACTGTAATCGGAGGATAGACTCGGCGCAGCGACGGTTAGAGAAGACGCCAGATGAAATACGTCAGACAAACAGTTTGGTATATCAACATTCCCTTATTCTCCTTCCATACCTCTTTTCGCGATACCTCCTCCTACCTAGAGATAGCTCTCCACTCATTCGTAAAACTCAAACTAACACCTTCGCATCCAGCTAAAACAAATATCCGACCTCTCCAAATCCATAAACAACGGCCTTCTCGAAGTCTCTATTCTCAGTGAAATGGGCTCCGTCTCCACTGCCCTGAACGAGTTCCACAAAGTCCGCACGGCAAAACACCATAAGGAATCTTGCGAGCGTGAACTCAAAACCCTTTCTGACACCTCTGGACCTTCAGGCCATCAAAAGTTACAGGTATGCGATGTGTGTGGCGCATATCTCAGTCGTTTAGATAACGATCGCCGTCTGGCAGATCACTTCTTTGGCAAGATGCACTTGGGCTATGCGAAGATGCGCGAGACTTATAATGTCTTGCAGAAGGAGTTGAAAGGACTTCCACCTTCCAGGCATGATGATGGCCCCCCTGCTCGTGGTGATTATGATAACGAGGGTGGATGGGGGGGTAGAGCTGGTGGAGGCCGAGGGTCGTATCGGACAGGTGGCGGGGGAGGTGGTTATAGAGGGTTCAAAGGTAGAGGGGGAGGGGGGAGTTATGGGGGACGATGGTAGAAATATTGGCTACATACTTGTCCTTTATCAGACTGAGGAAAATTTGCATAGCGCTGGCGTTAACCGTTTGGTTTTGGTATTCGACCAGGGATTTTCTAGTCTTTACTTGCTTCTATGTTAACTTAACCCACAACAAAACCTATGTCCTTTATATGATAAATTGATATTTCATACCATCCTGCTTTTATATCCACCGGTGTATTTTATGTCTCTCCATTGATTTTCTTGTTCCATCGGACCCCACAGAATGATGTAACATCCGGCGTAGCCACACACTTTAGCCACTCAAGATTTTATGTCCCTGGTTAGTCTGGTTGATATCAGAAAGAGCACACCCCTATTTTCATATTTTAATTCCATTCAGAATATGTATTATATGGAATTGGGTATTATAGTCGTTAGCGCCGGAACATTTTCCATTTACAAGGTAAATACATATTACCTCTCGATGCAAGGCAGCTCTACAAGCACACACCACATAAATTGGATTCAAGACCCGGACTTCTTCAGATCGACAATGACGAGGACATTTTCAAAACTTCCATTTTGTGGTAGAATAGCTATCTAGCTTTTAGGAACGAGGAAAAGTACCACGTGTCTGCTTTGAAATACGCATGTAAATATTTAATGTACACGAGACAGAAAATGGCGAACACTGCAGAATAACAATTTGCACAAACACGCCTAAAACTGGGTAAATAAAAGTGTGCAAAAATAGGTGGATAAATTGGAAAAAGAAAAGAAAGGGGATGGGAAGAAACAATAGCACCGTAAAGAGCATGACCACCTGATGTTTTAACTCCCAACGAGAATTTGTCAGTCTGACCAGGGTGGAAAGAGGATGAAAGTAACAAAGAAGAAAAATATCCTATGAAAACAAGTCAAATGATGCATGGTGGAAACCCCAATAAGCAATAGCAAACGTGTCAGTGGAAGAGTCATAAAAATAACAAAAAGGCCAATTAATTACAGAAAGGTATGCGTTGGGCCTCCATTTAATAAAAAGAGCAAGTTACTTCACCCGTCAATTTTTAAGATAACTATTAAAAAGAAAACATTGTTTGAGAAGCACCTTGGTTTGATCCATACACACGCACAATTTAAATCAACTGCTGACAAGAGAGAAAATTTGACACAAGTAACAAATACTGCGTAAAGAGTGACAGTTGCCCAATGAATGTTACTGAGCCTTCCCATTTGTATTCTCGACAATTTTTGTCACCAGCAATTGATAATCGTTGGCCGCGGCGGGGTTCTGGTGCAGGATACCCGCGATAAGGTTGAGTTGCGCCATGTCTGAATTTGGCGCTTGTTGCAGTAGCTGTTCCACCGCTGGGGATGTTGCTAATGGTCCGAGCGCTTGGGCGGCGGCAGCTTTGCCGGTGAGGTTTTCAGGGGCAAGGGGAGGTGGTGATGGTTGAGAGGCTGAGGCAGAGGCTGAAACTGGAGCTGGAGCTGGAGCTGAAGGGCTATATTCATGTGGTTGTGATTTTTGTTCGCTGACGCCGTCCATCTTTGAGATGCAAGGGCCTGAGGCTGCTGCTGCGTTGGCAATAACGGTTGGCATATTATTTGACGTGATCTGCGTGGTGATAAATTGAGATTGCTGTAGAGGCCCTTTTGGTGTAGCCGTCAGGGGGCTGGCAGTGGTATAG
Organism: Paracoccidioides brasiliensis; assembly: GCF_000150735.1. Classification (NCBI taxonomy): domain Eukaryota; kingdom Fungi; phylum Ascomycota; class Eurotiomycetes; order Onygenales; family Ajellomycetaceae; genus Paracoccidioides; species Paracoccidioides brasiliensis. The sequence goes on from NW_011371390.1 coordinate 18,295, forward strand.
GCGGGTTCCGTGGCTCGCGGACTGGAGTGGTTATTGGTCTTGACCACGAAGACAACAAGGAGTGTCCGCTCAGGGGTAGGGTCCTCAAGGGTATTGTTTTCCAACAACTCGATGAATTCGGGTTTCTTGCTGTGGCCTGCTTCGATGGGGACGATGTAGGTATCCTTGACGGCGGGGAACGGGTGTTTGCCAATGACGCCGAACCGTTTGCGTTGAAGGAAATAGTCGAATATTTTTTGAAATTCCACGTTATCGTGTGATGCTACCGGAGGCGAAATTGCCGTTACGGATACATCTGTCGTCTGGCTAAAGCGGAGACCGCAGAGGTAATTTGTTGCCAGCTGCGTTTCAATACGGCCATCTATCACCAGAGTGGGTGGGATTAATTTCTCCCAAGGGATCTTTCCGCTCAGGTCTGCTCCAGCGACGTGTTTGGCAGTAGCTGAAAAATCCGCAACAGGGTTCATGGACACTTTGCCGCGCCAAATTGCGCCATCGCCATGGAAATCCTTTGGCGAGTAAGGCGGCGACTCGACGTCTTCATCTTTGAGCAATTGATCAATTTCTGCGTCAGGTTGGACCTTGTGAGTCGGTGGGACTCCCCGCTGTAATGGCGTACCGTGGGCAAACGACTTATCATGATGCGTGGACCCCGGTGATTGGATATTGGACCAGACATTTTGTATGTTAAAGGTTGCGCTGGACGCACGCCGTTGCTCTGAAGTGGAGCTATCGATCGTGTGAGGCCGCTGGTGGCCCACAGGACGATCTATTGAGCCACGGTATTCCCTGAATTCAGGTTGATGTACAACACCTGGGCTGGCTGGTCGAGCTCCAATGGAGCTCGTTGCGGAATGAGGTTCGCCGTCGTAGGTGTCGCGACGAGCTGGAGCAGCAGAGAAGATAGATTCTGTCGCACCAAGCTGAGTATCGTCTTCGATCAACTCCTCTCCCTTATGTGTACGTCTGATGCGGGGGCCTTGTTCTTGGACAATAATGTGCTGTCGCTCAGCCTCTCGTTTGATTTCATCATCCTTTTGCCGCAGCTCCTTGCTAGCCATGTCATGAGTGCTCATTGTGGAGAGCGCGTCTGGAGAAATACTTCCTACAAGCAGACTATCACGTAACGAAGTATTCTTCCTTACATTGAATAGGATGGTCCGCATCTGTTGCTTATAGGCTTCACTAGGTTCTCCCGTTCCCCCACTGAGATGTTTATACATGGCATGTTCAATTGCGAGTCCCAGTGATTCACCAACTGTTTCCTTCGTCTGCCCAGGAGGCATAGTAAACGTGCCTTGCTGCTGGGCCGACGCTGCCTGTTCTACGAAGAGTTTGACTAGGGCATTTGCAACATTCCTTCTGGGTACACTCTGAAGCTCCGACGGGCTTCCCACCCCCTCAGCAGGTGAACCTCCAGCTTTCTGTTCCTGAGCAAAATGTGCACTAGATGCGCTAGATTTCAGATGCACAGTCGGGGAGCTCTCCTCGGACGCCGCGATTGGGCCACCCGTCGACAATCGCTGAAGTTTCTGTTTCGGTCCCTGAAATTGGCAATATTAGCATACCGTAAATCAATGCATGATCAGAATAGGTACATACCGGATCACGTTGGCTAATTTCCTGTTCATCAAACTTGCGCTTTTGGGCGCTGGGAGGGGCCTGGCTAGGAGGCAGGGGAGGCGGGGGAGCTGGAGGGCTAGCTTGATTACTGTTGGGGGGAGCAGGAATAGGAGTCTCTTTGGCTGGGGTTGCGGAGGCACTCTTCGCAGCGTCCTCATAAACTTCTGACTTGATATCACTAGACCGAGCGTACTTCCTTCCTCGTTTGCCACCCTTCTTCTTTCGCGCCTTTTTCTCCTCCGCAGCTAGAGCTCTTAGCTTCGCAGCCTCCTCCCATGGTTTCTCGCCACGGGCCATCTTCTCCAAAAGTACCATATGACTTTCCGGCTTGCATTGTTCGCAGAAATACTCTGCTGGCTCCTGTCCCTTGGGAAAGGTGAGTCCCATGCAATCGTTGTGTTGCCATGCTGAACATTTGTCACAGCATATCATATCTCGTTCCACGTCTTCTTCCTCTTCATATTCTCCGCAGATGCAGCGGATTATCTCATCCTCCTCTCCGTTGGGGGCAGGACCGGGCTCATTTGATGTTTGTTTCTGGGATTTCCCCTGTGACTTCCCCTTGCGTTTCGTGGGCGCCATTTCAGGGAGATCATGATTTTTGGTATGTTGGCCTTTTGTCGCTCGGCCTGAGCGTCGTGGTTCATCTGCTGAAAGGACATAGGAGTTAGCTTTGAGTCCAAAAGTACAGAGCGACATTTGCCAGCTGTGCGCATAACTGACAGATGCTCATCAACCGAAATTGATGGTGAGCAAATACACACACAACGCACAGCCAGGATACATAGGCTTACCGGCCATAATGTGGTAAAGGACACGCGCAAATATAAAATAGACTACAGTGAATTGAACAGTTGTTGAGAAGGTTGATATTGCTGATTTGTTTGAAAGCAATGGAATACCAGTTTTGCCTCTTGCTCTACGGCATCGACGGTGCTAGTAATACACAAGATAAAATTGAAGACCTGAGCAATGGCAGCTTTTGAGAGTGCCTCTGCCAGAATGGATTTACTCCTCCACCAAACCGTTGAGCAAAATGGGTTGTAGTTGTTGTTATTTTGTTGTCTCTCTGCTGAAAATATGGTTGTTCACGCGTAATACTCCGGCAAGCAGGCAGTTTAATCAAGGGTGAGCGATGGAAGTCAAGTTGTTTGCCAAGTTTCAGTCTTTGGATTCTGCGCAACAAAGAGCCATCCGCAATCGTGTCAGACAGATCTTCCCAGCCAAACTGCAATGTCCCTGAGTAACTAGACTGATGGAGCAGAGATGTGCAAAGGGTGGGTGATGTCGGATGTCGTTGCATTGGGAAAGTTTGTTGCTGTTGAATTGCGATGCGCATTTGAGGAGAATGATTACGTAATCCACTTCAGGGAGACACGAACTAGTCCTAATATAGCTAGCTAGTCTTGGCTTTGAGGGGGATAGAAGCGGATTAACTGTTGCCCTGCGGCTTGTTTACATAATTCCCAAGCAAGCAGATCACCAATTTAAAAATATCTTCTCATTTAACTACTCATCCATTTCAATACATAATTATGCCATTAATTTATAATAAAAACACTTTAATTTCTCTTGAGAAAGAGGAGAAGCTTGAACTCATAATAAATACTTTAAAAAATTAAGAAATATTCTCAATTAATAAAACTATATATATATTTAATATATTATTCTTTACTTTAAATTTATAAGAACATTTGATGTGATTAAACTAAGTATCAATAGAAAGTATAAGAAGCACTATAATTAATATCATAAGAGAGTAGAAATATAAGCACTGTAAGTGCTATGAAGAGAAGAGAATAGCAATGAATAAAAATATAGATATAGAATTAAATAGTAGCTAATCACTGAATTTTTTAAAGAAATTTAAAAATTTAAAATGTTTATATACATGAATGAATAGCAACAGATTTTATCTCTAATTTTACATGAAATAAGTGATGTAATGCTGATTTTATTCTTCAAGAAGTAGCAATATATTTCATTTATAATCTTTCAGAAAATAAAAAATTAATGATATAATACTCTTCTATAAAATAAAAAATTAATAATATAAAATATTGTTCTAAAATATATAAAATACTTATTTTAAATATATAAAGTATTGATTTTAAAATATTGATTTTGAAACACTAATTTATTATAAAATGCTTTAGTAAGTAGTGTAAAAGTAAAAAGCTAGTATAAAAAATCTTAATATCATAATTATTTTCTCTTTTCTTAAATATTAATCTTAGCATCTTTAGAAGATATTAGAATTTTTATAAAATTATAAAGTATTTATTGATATAGAGTTTAAGATGTAAAGTATTTATAGATATAAGAATAAAAATGTAAGATATTTATTAATAAATAAAAAATTGTAAAGAGTTAAGCTCTAAGAATTAGAGACTAGTCCTCCTATATAACAAGGATGAATTGCTTGAGAAAGGGAAGAAAAGAATGAGATCAGAACTCAAGCTTAAGCAAGCTCACATAGCATGATCATATGCACACATGTAAATGATGACTAGGCTGAGTCTGTCAGTCAGAGTGAATCTAAAGGTTCAATCTTTTATAATATCTCTCTTCTCTCTTTTTGTTATGAGTCTTTACAACTATTTAAAGCCTTCTTTACATATAATTTTATCTGCTGAGAGGCCTCTCAAGCATTCAAGGCCTTCACTTCTTGTAGGAGACTTGTGTCATTTCACATACACTCAGCTCAATCTACTCATTTAACAAGATATTGCTTTTTTCTCTGATAGGTTTATTCACTTTGAATTTCCTCAATCTCAAACTCAGATTCTTTCAAAATCTCTATAGCAGATGGCTGTAAGTCAGTTTGTCTCTGATTAGACAGAAAATTCATCACTACAGCATGTAGAAGCTTTACATTAAAGATATTGTGAATGTCAGATGAGATATTCAATCAGTAGGCAGAGAATTCATCAATGCAGCATGTAAAAGCTTTACATTAAAGATATTATGAATGTCAGATGAGACATTCAATCAGTAAGCATGAGATTCTATCTTTTCTAGCACAGTATATTGATTATATTTTGTGTCCAGCTTCTTGCACAGATGATTAGTTCTCATGTTCTCTAAGCTCAACCAGATCTTATCTTCAAATTGAAAGGTTGAAGCTGAGTCTCTTCATCTATTCATATATTTCTCTTGAGATTGCTGAGCATTCATCATTTTTACTTAAGCTCACTTCAACACTTCACAGACCTTCCTCATATAATCATCTGCAAACTCAATGAGATTATATGATATTTCAATGAGAGGTGCATCAGCTATATCAATAAAGAAGATGTGGAAAAGATGTATTAAAAAGAATAAGCTCATGCCCATTGAGGCAGTATCTCTATTATTGATGACCAGCTCTGCTAGAGGAAGTCATTCATACCAGTCATTCTGTTGAAAGCTAATGTACTTGTATAGGTAGATTTTCAAAGTCTGATTCATTCACTCTGTAGCTCTGTCAGTCTCTGAGTGATAGACTGTGAAGAGTCATCTCTTAATGTCTAATTTCTCACACATTTGAGTTCAAAATATGCTTGTGAAAGTCAATTCTCAATCTGACACTACCACTTTAGAGATGCCATGTTGAGAGATGATATTGTGAAGAAACACTCTAGTCACTATCTCTGCATCAGTTTTCTTAACTGCTTTTAATATAATGTTCTTGATCAGTCTGTCTATTATAATCATGATGTTCATATATTCTTTAGAGCTTGATAAGTTCATAATAAAGTTCATAAAAAGCTCCTGCTATATGTGTTCAGAAATGAGAAGAGGCTTAAGCAGTCTCTGATGTTGATCTTTTCATACAGTGTTTGATCTGCAAAGATGACAGTTTCTTATCATTCTTCTCACATCAGCAGCATAGTCTGGTCAGTAGAATTCACATCTTAGAACTTCTGCTGTTTGCTCTCACCCAGGATGACTGGTAAGAGATGAGTCATGAGCCTCATGCACTAACCTAGTTTAAAGAGGTTTGAAGTCTGGTACTCACTTATGATCTTGAAAGAGAAGCTCTCTGTTCTTGTTTAAAGAGCACTCAGAAACAGAGGTCTTAATGCTGAGTTCAGAAGAAAATCTGAATCTTTTCTCATGAAGAGTTTACTTCAGATACTGCAGAATTTTGTCATTTTTGCAGATCTCATTTCACTGAGCTTGAAGAGACATCTCAGGTTCTACACTAGCAGCAGTCACTATTAATTTCATTTCAGATGCTAGTACATTAAACTTAAGTAGTTGAGCTTGTCTCTGCTTCATTCTCTCATCATCAGCACTCTGTGACATGTTCTGCTCTTTTTATGATAAAGTATCTAATTCAGTGTTCAACTTCTCTGATCAGTAATCAATTTTGAAGTTGAATTGATAGAGAATATCCATTCAACATAACTGTCTTTCATTTAGTCTGTGTGTAGTCATGAAGTATTCTAAATTCTTATGATCTGTGAGAATCTTGAATTTCTTTATACTTTGTAGCTCAGTGTCTCATTTCTTTAAACACTCAATTATCACTAATAACTTCTTATCATGAATCTCATAGTTGTATTCTGCAGGTGAATGCTTGCAAGAGAAGAAGGCACATGGGTGTAGAATGCTTTGCTCATCATATTGTAGTAGCACTTCTTCTGAAATGTAATCTGAGAAGTTCATTTTCAATATAGTCTCACAGTCAGAGTCAAATTGAAGCAGGATTGAAGCAGAGATAAACATTGATTTTAGACACTTAAAAGCTTTCTCAGTCTTGCTCATCCACAAAAAAGAAACATTCTTGTATGTAAGAATCATCAGTGAGGTCACAATCTTTGAGAAATCTCTGATAAATCATCTATAGAAATTGATAAAGTCTAAAAATCCTCATACATCTTTAAGAGTAGTAGGTGTCACTCATTTCAAAACAGCTTTAATCTTTTTCAGATTTATTCATATACTCTTGCCTGCTTCAATGATGAATTTAAAATATTTTGTGCTATTTATTTTGAACTCACTCTTTCTGATGTCTGCCTGTAGGCCTGCTTTCTGTAGACAAATAAGCATCTTTTGTACATGCTCATGATGCTTCTGTAAGCTTCTTGAGGAAAATATCAAGATATCATCTAAATAGACTGAGCAGAAGTTATCCAGATATCTATGTAATGCTCAGTTGATATATTTTTGAAATATGCTCAGAGCATTGATCAAATCAAAGAGTGTAATCAGCCACTCAAATAGCCTGTATCTGGTTCTAAAGACTGTCATTCACTCATCACCTTCTATGATTTGAATCTTGTGAAAAGCTGCAAAAATATCCAGATTAGTGAATTATTTAACTTATTCAATTTGCTATAGAGTCTCACTGATTAATGGTAGAGAATATTGATTCTTTCAGATGATTTTGTTAAGAGTTCAATAGTTCACACAGAATCTTAGTCCACTCTCAGACTTCTTCACAAATAGTATAGAAGCAGCTGTGGGGAAGTTGCTCACTCTAATAAAACCCTTATCTAGATAATCTGTAAGAGTCTTTCACAAAGTTAGTAGTTTCTCTTGAGACATATTATATAGTGAGTCTCAAGAAGATTGTTCTGTGCAATCATCAGTCTTTTTAATCAGTTCAATCTCATGATCTTTATCTGAGTCATGAAGTGGGAGTAAAGCATCAGCAGCTTCCTTATCAAATATATTCAAAAACTCATAATAATATTCAGATAGCTTTTCTCTAGAGTTAATCTTTGATTTCACTTCTAGAGTCTTTTGAATGTCAGTCAAACTGACAGTGAAGATCTTGATATTTCACTTCTCTCAAATGCTCACAAGCCTAGAGAAGCTTATAGTAGAGATGGGAAACACATCAACTTTTGCATTTGAACTAGACTCTATCTCTATGTCACTCTCTTCAAATCTCACAATTCTTTGATGAGGGATCACGGTCATCTTTTGCTGGGCCAGCCAGAGGTCACCTAGATATATATCATGATCATGTAACCCATTCATCATGTAGAAAAAGGCTCATTCAATTATATGACTATCTATATCAATTCAAATGCCAGTCACTATGCTTGTAGAGAGTCTTATGAAGTCTTCAAAGCTGGTCATTTTAACAGAAGGAATTTCAATGCATAGAAGCTTATGCTTGTTAACATAGAATTGAGAAATAAGATCATAGACATTACATTTACTGTCTATCATTGCTTTAATTGAAAAGGCATTATCTACTAGAGCATTGACAGTGAAGGATTTGAATATCATCTTAGATTTAAATCCTCTTCATTGCTTCTTCATAAGCTTCTTATTTCACTTCTTTCAGTGTCTTTTGATTGAAGCTATTTTTTTTTCTGAATCCTCACTCATATCTACATTGCCATTGTTCAGTGCTAGCTTGAGGATCATCTTAGCTATCATAGAGATGGCAGAGCATCTGAGAGGTTTGAACAGACAGCTCTTAATCATATGATCTCTGACTCTGCATCTCAGACACAAGTCTTGCTCTCTTCTTCAATTAATCTTTGTCTGATTTATCAATTTGATGTGGCAGGTACTTGAGGTCACAGCATCAGAAGAAAGATTCATCAGACCATCAGCAGAAGCTTGAGACTGGTTTTGTCAACTGAGAACAGCATGATAAAGTAGAGAGTGTGAATTAGATATTGTATGATTTGAAGATGATTTGTTCTCACAATGTTTAGATCACTGTCTTAAAGTCTTAAGCTCAGAGAGTTGATGATCAATTAATCTAAGCTTCTTGCAGTAATTCTCATAGAGAGATAGTTCTCTTAAATCCACTATGCCTTCTCTCAGCTCCATGCTTAGAGTAGACTTCAAATATTTTTTTTTAATATGATCATCTTATCTGTGATCATCAGCTTCCAGCAGTAGCTGATTAAATTCAGGTAGAAAGTTGAAAAGAGCTCATCTACTCTGTTGTAAATTGTTGAGCTTTTGCATAGTCTTTTTCTGTCATGCAGAATCACTAAAGAGCATGTGTATCTACTTCAGTAAGCTCTCTACTGTGAAGTTAATCTTGTTCTTATTATTCTCAACTCAGAGATAAACTCAAGCTGCTGCCATTTCTTCTAGTCTTGAGTACACATATCAAGTACATTTCTCATTATTGCTTAAAGCTTTCTCATCAATCTTAAGCTTTGATTGAAGCTTTAGCTCTCACTGAGAGTAGTGCTTCAGATTAGAACCATCATATTTCTTGTAGTTCAGTAGCTTGATCTTTGATCTTCTGAATGTAATGAGTGATTGCAAATTTGATTGAGAGAGAATTGATGTCAAAGTGTTCAAAGCTTGACATAGATTAGTTATTTCAGCTTGCTGAGCTGCTATTAAATCTCTGTTCTCACACTGAACCTGTTTCTGCTGTTGAAGAAAGGTCATTTATTGTTGTTCAAAGCTGCTGGGAGTGTCTCTGCTCATTGCTTTGCATTGATTCATTTGTGTATTCATTGTATAAATTTATTACTTTATCTCATTCAGCTAGATGTTTTCAATGTTGCTCATTTATTTGTTAGCACAATTGCTAACCCAGTCTATTCATATATCAGTATTATCATTGAACTTCATGATGCAGAATTTAAGACTTTCAATAGTCTATCATATGTCAGTACATTTGCTGAGCTTCATGATATAGAATTAAGACTTTCAGTAATCTATCAATGAAAGAAGTCAAGTAATTTATAATGTAAAGAGTTAAGCTCTAAGAACTAAAGACTAGTCCTTCTATATAATAAGAATGAATTGCTTGAGAAAGAGAAGAAAAGAATGAGATGAGAACTTGAGCTTAAGAAATCTCACATAGCATGATCACATGTGCATGTGCAAATAATGACTAGGCTGAGTCATCTAGTCAGAGCAAATCTAGAGATTCAACCCTCTATAATACTGCATTTGAATATATTCTTTATAAATTAGATTGTAATATTAGTAAAATAAATACTCAATTTAAAAAAAATATAACAAGTATCAATAAATTAAATATACTTACTAACATTGCTAACTACTTGATATAAAAGTTATCAATAAAGTTCAAACTAGTAAATGCTTAGTGCTAAGTTTTATTAGAGCAGAAGCAAACTCAAAGCTCATTTGATAACTCTCAATGAACACTTTTCTAATAGACTAAGAATTGATAAGTTTATTTCTTTCTATTCATTATTTTTAGTTTATTTATCAGGTTTTGCATTCATGATTGATGAGACTCATATTATCTACTTTCTTTGACTCTCTTTGACATGCAATTAAGAAGAAATATTCAAATTTAAAAATATAGTTTCAATAAAATGCTTATCTGGTTTTTATAATATTTATCAATTTAAGAACAGATAATATACATATTTTTTTTAATAAATTCTATACAACTCTGATGATTTGAAGATATTTAAATTTTTTCCTCTGAAAATTTGATATTTTATGTTTTTTACTTAGTTTTACTTATCACTTGGTAGAATTATATTCAAAAGAAGGTTGAAGAGACTTATATCTTAAAATTTACAACTATTATACTGAATATTATCTTAATTATAAAAGTAATCTGCTTCTAGATTAATTTTCTCAAAGATAAAAAGATTATATAAGCTTTTACATAGATCAATACTATCAATTTATTCTATTCAGAATCTCACTTCAACCTCTGATCTGATATTTATTATAGTTACAATTATAAGGACTAAACTATATGTTCTGAATGCAAAACCTCTTTTCATGAAATCTACTAGCTAGCTTATTTAAACAAAGCTTTTGAAGATTGATTGAAAAATAATGTCAATAAAATAAGAAATTTTAATAAGAAAAAAAATAAGAATAAGAACAATAATAAAGATAAAATAGCTAATAATTCTACTGTTAAGTTTTCTATTAAAGATAATAATAATTCTTTTTAAACTGCAAATCTTGCAGAAATTGTTATCATTTTAACATATTCTATTAAATCATATAATAATGATTTAGATACTACTGATCAAATTGATTTATCTTTAGCTAATTATCTCATCAATTTATTAAAAGTCACTATGTTCACATACTAGAAGAAGATTGTGAAGTTGAGAGAATGAATGAATTTCTTTTTTTATCTTCATTTTAACTGATTCTTTTTCACTGTCTTGTTTTTCCAGTTGATTTTGTACCTGTGCTAGGCAGTAGGCCTATTTTTATATAAAGTATCAAGTCCTACTATGGTGAGTGGGTGTCAGACAATTCCATCACATGACCTGCTTTCCACCATAGTCGTTCTCATAGCGTGCAAACTCTGCAATTAATTAAGCTTGCCATTCTGTCATAACTAGATACTCAAAGATCAATTAAATAACCATTCAGTTGTATCGTCATATATATGTATCTTTGCATGGTGGCTGATTAATGTTCTTATTTTAGGGCTATCTACCTAGGTCTTTTAAACTGGAAGGGGAAATTGAATACATACACAGCTACACATGAAGCTCTAAGAAAATAATAATAGTAATAGTAATAGTAATAACGGATTGTGAATATTGCCAGGTTGTATTGGAGACTACTAGGTGCTGAGGTCAGGTGAGCTGAGAGAGGAGGGGAGCAGAGAGAGGAAAAGAAAACGGACCATCCGTTCCGCGGCCGAGATCAAGGGTTGCACCGATAATGACAACGGACAGTGGGTGAAAGTTGACCGAAGTAGAAATAGGGCGGAAATTAAACGGAATCTTGTGACCGGCGGAACATAAAATAGGGATACACGATCATATATCACCAACATTCTAGCATATTATCGTCAATAAATAATGTCAAATCATGAGTAGTTTCTTTCAAAATGGAAAAAATAAAAATCAAGATCAAAATAAGAACAAGACATAGACAGTAAAAACTTGTAAATTAAATAAGGAGGAATAATAAAGTTTTAGATCAGAGCACTCTATGTTTGGGTAAGAAGTAGATATCAGAGGAGCGAAATGATATAAAAGGGCAAATATGACTCGCACAGTTTGGGGGATAAAACTTAAAAAAATCGATGGCCTGCCTCATCTTAATAGCGAGGACAGAAACAAACAGCGTAACGGGGAATGGAATAGGAAAAGGGTAGAAAACAGGGAAGTGGGGGTATCGGATGCAAGCAGCGAAGAACAAGAAGCTCCACCGTTTTATATTTTACCAGAGATGTAAAGAGCTAGACAGATGGCGAAAGCATGACTCAGCCGTTGCCTTTTTGAGCCTTTTCCTGGGCCCTGCTGATTCGGGCTGCTCTCACTAGAGGTGCAAGGCTGGGAAGAGGCTCGCATAGCGACATGAAGTTATGCTACACGGAGGAAGTTAGCAAAGAGTGGACAACAGTCGTGGCACCCACCCGTCATCGCAAAAAAAAATCACACACCTTTAGTAAGTCATGAGCAGACGCTCGTTTCTCGGGGTCAACCCTTAAGGCGAAGTGCAGGAATTCTCGGAAAACTGGGGATAGGTTGTGTTCGTCTTTGATAGTCGGGGTGCCATTAGTTGCGATAAGGTAGAGAGCACGTAAGGGCGATTCAGTAAGGTATGGTGGTTCCCCCTCGATCATTTCAATCGCCATAATACCCAAGCTCCAAATATCAACTTTGCGTCCGTATTCCTTTCGTGTAACGACTTCGGGAGCCATCCAGTACGGAGTTCCCACCATGGTATTCCGTTTATTCTGGGAATCGTTGATTTGAGCACAAAAACCGAAGTCGGCTAGTTAGTGTGTCAGTGACCGGTATCGTCTTAATGCAGAAGGGCAGCACATACTCAGCTTGATGTTGCCATTCAATGACAAAAGGATGTTATCTGATTTAATATCTCGGTGAATGACGCCCTTAGAATGAAGGTGCTGTAAGCCATTTAGGGTCTGGATTTTATTAGTACAATGAAGTAATGGTTGATGCTGGTCAGGAATGAAAGAGAAAAGTATACCTCTCTACAAATAGCGGCAATTTGGCCTTCAGTCATGATGTTAAATGTAACAACGTCTGTTAAACTTCCACCTTCCATGTATTCCATCACTACCCAGAGATCACCGCCATGTAGGAAGCTGTCCATGAAGTTGACAATATTCTTGTGTTTGCTGTCCTTCATGACCAGAATCTCATTTATAATAAGGTCTTTCTTTGGCTGAAGCTCGAGGTTCATTTGCTTGATTGCGACGCATTTGTTGGTGCCATTTTCATAAGCCGTGAATACACCTCCTGAGGCACCCTGGCCAATTTTATTCAGGTTCCTATACTTGCGGGTTGGATCTCCGGCTGTGCATATGGCATTTAGGCGGGCTCTGATATCAATACCATTGCTTTGACGTGATCTCTGTCGCGGACGGGGAGATGGACCAAGGTGACCTTGTTGTTGGAGCCCTTGTTGGGAGACTGGTGGCCTCTGAGAAAACTGCTGTTGAGGTGTAGGCGGGGTTAACTGCTGATGGTCTAGCCTCGACGAATCCGAGAGAAGAGGAGGGGAAGGTTGCTGGTGTTGTTGACTTGGAGGGACAGGTTGGAACTGCAGAGCGGGTGGTGGCGGCGATGGCGGTTGCTGCTGATGCTGGCGTTGGCTTCTTGTGCGCTCAAGCTGTTTGCTGGAGATGGCATGTTGAGCAGCGGTAATAGCCTGTTCTTGTAGCTGTTGGTATTGAGCTGGAGAGGTGACGTGGACAGGAGCAGGCGCATTTCTTGCAGGGCCTGTATCATTGGCATTTGAATTGGACCGACTAGGACGATTCTCTGGGGGAAATTGTGAAGATTCTGGAATTGAACGGCCAACAAACTGTGGCACAGTGGCCTCCTGAGCCGATCTATGCGATCCAGCTATGCCATCCTTTGAAACAGGGGGTGGGGGGGCAGGTCGCACAGGAACAAGGTTATTATTGTTCGGCACACCACCTGGAGGTTTTGGAGCCGCACGGTTTGGTGCTCTGCTAGCGAAGGGGGATGCTTTATTGGGGGATAAAGGATTGCCACTTGAAGCTGAACGAGGGATTGGTGGTGGGGCTCTGGGGTTTTCGAAGCTCCCTTCGTGGTTCTGAGGGAAACGAGGGCTAGTAGGAGGGGAGTTTATGATGGGCATTAGTGAATAAGCAGCGGAGCTCAACGCAGCAGGCAGGTGTTTTGAGCCGGGCCCGGTGTCTGTTTGCTCGTGAGGCATTGCATGGCCGAATTTGTGCCAAACATCATCATCGTCCCTACCCGCAGCGCTTTTCTCATAGAATTTCATAATATCCACCATAGTCTGCGGGTGTTGCTCCTGCTCCTTCTTCGAAATACCGCTTTCCTGGAGCATGCGTTGCCAGTCCTTGGGCAAACCCTAAAACAGTACCAACGAGATTAGTTAGTTTTGTTGTGGTGGAGCGGGAGCAGTGAACTCAGGACACAAAGGGAAGGTTATGGGGGTAAAAGAAAATATTCACGTACCGTAAATTGACCAGTCTCGTTATCATATCCAACATGGGTGACGTGGACAGGGTTTTCCGGTGCTGATATTTTAATGTTTCGGGGGCAACCCAACATTGTATTCATGAAGTTGGAAAATCCTGCCTTGCGTCTACTCAAACTTAATCTACTCCCCCCGCCGCCGCTGCCAGCACCGGCCGCTACTCCCCCGCCTCCACCTCCACCACCACCACCATCATCTGAATAGCGCTTCGAGGATGAAGTGTTTGTATTATCCTCAGCAGGAGGTGAAGGGAATGAATCCATGGATGGTTGGCAGGCCGTGAAACTTGCCGACTGTCTTAATGGAGGTTTTGCGGCACGGGAATCGGACCCAGTGGTGTACGAGTGGAGGGGTGTCGGGCGGTTGGAGGGTTGTGGCAACTCAACTTGGTTTGAAGAATCAAGGGTGTTAAACATGGTCCTCGCGTCGAAGGGTTGCTGATTAGGTCATCGGAGCTTTGGTCAGTAAACGGAAGATGGGTGTTATATTAAAGTCAGGAGTGAGACGAGTAGAAGTGGACGTAGATGCATCAAGATCAATTGCAAAAGAAGTATTGCTCAGGACTGGCGAGTGGCGGGCGCTGTGTTAGTCGAGAGAAGAATAACCAATAGCACTGGATTTGGTGCGATGTCCACGGCTAAACTAACGTGGGAGCGGGGATAGATAGGAGCAAAAGGGCGTCTCTAAAGTGAAATTGCGCTTGACTGTTTCCTGAGCGACCAGGAACTGAAGGATACTTGAGAAGGGTGTTTGTGGAGTTTAGTGGATGGAGATCGTTCTTGGTTGAGAGGAGACGTTCGCTGGTTCCATATCCCCTTCTGGGTGGTAAATCGGTCCTTGGGTACGCCGTAGGGATCGCTTGAAGTGCCAGGAATGAGAGGAGGGAGAGGAGGAACAGGTGGTCGAAGGGAGGGTGCCAAAAAGATCAGGAGATGTTATCACAATTGGAGGTGGGTAGAGGGGTGGTGGACGAAAATGGGACGTTACAAGCCAAGCTACAACGGATGAAAGAAGGCAGGTGAGAGGGCAGCTACTCGTAAGGGTGAATGAAGTTGGGCTAGTCGACAGTTAGAAGAGTTAGTTGGGGTTGCTTTGGTGTTGGTTGCTGGAGGAAGAGGAAGGGGAAGGGGAACAGAGGAGAGAGCGGATTCGGGATTCGGGATGAGTGACTACCATCAGCGGGCGTTGGATAAGCATGGCATGGGAAGTGAAGCGGAGGGGAGGGGGGTTATACAACGTAGGGTTACATACATAAAGTTTGGGGAACGGGTGAAGGAAGGGTCGGTTAATGGGTATAGTGGTAGTTTGTATATGGTGGATAGGTAGATGATAGATGGGTAGATTGGTGGCTAAGATAATAAGAATAAGATGGTAAGATGGTTGTGGTGAATAGAGAGAGGAGGACGGGTTGATACGGGTGGTTGGTGTTGGTTGGTGTTCGGGCTGGTGGTAACGTAGGGCAAAGGTAGTAGTATATCTAGTATCAAAAAGGACAATTGAAAAAAAAAAAAAAAGACAAAAAGAAAAGAAAAGAGAGAACCAGCAAACTAGTTGTAGCTGGCTTTACAGTACCAGTACCAGTAACAAATACAAATATACTTACATTGCTTCATTGAATCATTTGACTATTAATGTTATTATTCTTTAATTATTAATATATATTGATATATATAGTCAGTAACTATAATATTTATCTGATTTAAAATATCAGAATTTGATATATAATAATTAATATATTCTCAAACATAATATATTTTTACAAGTTGCAATTTAAAATTATTAATATAAAATTTACTACACTTTTAAATTAAATAATAATAATATAAATTAATATAATAAATTATTTTCAAATAAAAAATAAATATAAAATATAAAATATAAAGATATTAAAAATAATAATAATAATATAATATAATATAATATATTAAATAAAATTTTAAAAAATAAACTTTTTATATTGAATTAACTTTTTTATATAATAATAATTAAACTTTTGAAGCTATTTAGCTTTTAATTATAAACTTAATTAAAAACTTTTTTAATTTAAATAATATTTTAAATTTATAATTTATTTATTTTTAAAAAAATATTTTTATATTTAATTAAATTAAATTATAATTATTTATATTAAAAAATTATAAAAATTAAATAAATATACTATTATATAAATATATAAATATTAATTATTAAGAAATAAATATAAAACTTATTATAATTAAGTTTAAAAAATTTTAAATAAAAAATTTTTTTAGTTTTAAATAATATATTATTTTAATAAAAATATTAATAAATTCTAAAATAAATTACTATATTTTTATCATTTTAAATTTTATATAAAAATATATTAAAATATGAAAAGTAAATTATAAAAAGTTAAAAAAATCATTAAATTATAAGTTTTAATAAAACTGTCATAGTAGATTATAAATAATATAATATTATTTTCTCTAATAAAGATAAGATTTTTTGAATCTGATATTAATTATTATATTGATTATAATTTAATCTTTATAAATAAATATTAAAGTTTTTGATATTATATTAAAAAATAATTATTTTCAATATTAATAATTATCACTGTTATTCTTATAAATATTTAAAAGTCTTTTAATAAATTTTTTTTAAAAAAAATTAAAAATACTTTCTTAAAACTATTTAACTATTTTTACAAATTTAAGAATATATATAATAAAGATGTTGTTAATATGCTTGAA
>NW_011371391.1:0-25740 GCF_000150735.1 Paracoccidioides brasiliensis
TTCAAGTAGCAATATCAACATTTCAAGTCATATTGAATAAAGAATTAAATTTGAGAAGAGATTTAAAAATTACTATATTAAAATATATATAATTTTATATTAATAATTAGTAAGATTTATAAAATTAAAATTTTATAATATTAAAATAACATTTTGACAGAAAGAAACTTTTGAAAAAATCTTCATATAAAGATATAAAATATAAATAATAACTTATAGTTATATTTTTTGATATATTATAAATATCAATTATCTTACTTAATTTATATAAAATAGAATAAAGCTTTAATATTTAAATAAATAATTTTCTTTAAATTTTTATTATATAAATATATAAATATATGATTTATTTTACAAGTTTTATTTTATTCTCTATTAGTATTTTTTTTCAAGTAGTAAATTAAATCTGTACTCAGTACTGTTAAATTTAAAGTAACTTCATAGTAAGTAGTTACAGTATTTGATAGAGTTTTATTTTCTAAATTTTATTATTTTAAAATATACTCAACAAGCTATTATCTTTTCAATTATGAGCTTTGAAATTACTTTTATTATATTTATTATTATCTTTTAAGTATATAATTTTCTGAATATAATATATAATTTATTTAATTTATATTTCAATTTTTATCTATAAAACCTCTTTTTAAATTTTTAATTAAGTTTTTTTTTTTTATTTTTTATTTATAAAAAGCTTCTCTAACTATTATATAACACTTTATACATATTCAAACAGACTCATTTATATTTAAATTTAATAAACTTTCTAATTAAGTAATTTATTAAATATTATATAAATTATATATTTTATATTGAATGAAATAATAATGATAAATACTTTATTCTTTAAAATAATAATATTTAATCAATTTTTTAAATGTTTTTTTATAAAAGAAATAAATTTTGAAATAAAAATATTTTAATAGAGAATATGAGAAGAATTACTTACTATAATAAGATATATAATTATTTAAACAAAAGAAGCTTTTGCTATTAAGATAAAGTAAAAGAAATTCATTAAAATTTTTTAATATTTATATTAATTCACTTTATCAGTATTTGTATAAATGAGTTTATTGTTTTTTTAAATAAATTTTAAAATAGATTTTCTATTTTAGATTCTATTTTAATAAATTTTTTTTTTATATCTATATATTAAGTTTTTAATTTTTCTTATAATTGAACTTTTTATATTTATTTTTTTTATTTAAATTCTTCTGAGTTTACTTCTTCTCAGCTGCAGTCTCTTTACTTAAATATAATAAAAATATTTTTTATTATATGAAAAAAATTATTAAAATATAAATTTTATAATATATTTATATTTTTATTATATAGAGATTGAATTTTTAATCTTTTAGATTCTTTTTCATACTTATAAATACTGATGTTAGTGATTAAGTAACATAGATATTTTATCTATTCAAGTAATATTTTTTTAATTTTTTAAAGTTTAATTCTTGTAATTAAATATAAATTTAATTTTTTTTATTTTTTTACAGCTTTAGTTATATTATACTTTAAGTAGATTTAATAGTTATAAAGTCATTTTTATATAAAATTATCAAAATATTAATATAAAAACTATTTAAAATATATATCAAAATCTGAGTGAATTTCTCTTATTTATTTCAATTTTTAATAACTATCTTTATTATATAAGTTTTTTTGAAAGTTAAAATAGCTTTTGAATAATCTAAGCAGAGAAAATTTTCAATATAATATTTCTTAATTTATAAGTTAATTTAAATCATATTTTTACTTAGTAACTCACTGTTGAATCTTCTAAAATATATGAAAAGAAATTTGAACCTGAAGTTCAGTTTTGTTATAAATTTAAAGGAACACCCCGCATGAACAATCAAGGAATCATTGAGTAGGAATAAATTTAACAAGAGGGCTAACAGATACTAAGCAACAGAATAGCAGAATGTGTTTCTAGAGAGGGTACAGATCATATGACTGATAGATTAATATGACTGATAGATTCATCTATGAGACCTACCAGTAGATTAGAATGATTCGTATACTAGATCTACCAGATCTACCAGAGAATTTCATCATGTATATAAAGATGCTCATTATTCTTAGAATCAAGAAAGCTTATCTTTTTGATCACAATCAATTTCATTATACTTTGAGAACACTCTACCTTCCACCTATTCTATTCAGTTAAAATCATAGTTTTGATTCTCTTAAGATACTCTTCTATCATATCTACATCTCTTACAGATCATTAGAGTCTTAGATATCTGTCTTAGCTATTATTGATAATAGAGATCAATATTTTTATTGTTCAATTCTAGTGGCAGCTGATCTTTCTACAGTAATCAAGTATGATAAGACACTTAGTCAATCTGACCTTAATCAACTCAGATAAACACTTGCTGTAACAGAGTCAAATCCAGTTAACATTGATCATCTCTACATCTGAGGTCACAAAGAACCTTCTACTCAAAGAAAATATTTATTGAAAAGTCTGTATGTGAATGTATCTTTATTACAACAGATGAATTAAGATAAGATATCTCTGAACCTCTAATAAAAATCTAACAATGGCATCATGAGCTGGATCAGTGGTGGACAGACTGAAGGAAGACATACATGAACTAGTAAAAGTGAACAAAACCTTGACTGAGAAAATCAAGATGTTGGAATTTGCTATAGCTATCAGAGAAATGAAAGTGAACCCACCAGTATCATTCTTGAGAAAATGAGAAAAACTACAAGTCTTTTTGATACAAATAGATGTCTACCACACTGTCAACATATCTAAAGTCATGAGTGAAGCAGACAAAGTTTTAACAGCTTTGACCTACTTTTCTGAAGCAGTCTTTGACTAGTTTAAACCAAGAGTCAGAGAATGATTCCATGAAAAGAAAGAAGATTGAGATGAAAACACTGAACAAGTCTTCAAAAAATATGATAATTTTGTTAAGCTACTCAAGATGACATTTGAAGCAATAGATGAGAAAGGCACAGCAACTCAAAAAATCTATCAGACAAAGTAAATAAGATCAGCAGCATGTTACACATCAGAATTTTAATAAATAAGCTCTTATTTGAACTAGAATACTGAAGCATTGACTTCTCAATTCTATTGAGAACTGAAGAAGAAAGTAAAAGATGAAATTGCAAAAGAGAAGAACAGACTAAATACTCTACAAGACATAATAGAACTCATAATAGAGATTGACAACTGCATGTACAAGCAATGCTGGAAAAAAAAAGAGAAATACTTCTATAATATCAAAACTCAGAAGAAACAGAGCAACTCTTATAGACTATGATCTATGAAGCTCAACACAACTGTGAAGATAGAACACTTCAAAGAAGAAAAAGAATAGCAATGTCAGAGAGAAAGATTATACTTTCTATATGAGAAATCAGAGT
The DNA here is from genome assembly GCF_000150735.1 of Paracoccidioides brasiliensis. Lineage (NCBI taxonomy): Eukaryota > Fungi > Ascomycota > Eurotiomycetes > Onygenales > Ajellomycetaceae > Paracoccidioides > Paracoccidioides brasiliensis. The sequence goes on from NW_011371391.1 coordinate 3,394, forward strand.
ATATAACAAGACAATGCTCTCAACACAACAATAACAGAAAGCTAAGAATTGTATAAGAAGGATATTAAGCAACAGAATATCTGCAGATCACTGAACAGCAGCTGAAGATCTCTGAACAGACAGAAAATTCAACAGAGAATAATGAAAAAACCTGAATAATGAGAATTGTCAGAGCTAGATTTCAACATTATCAACTCAGTTCTAAAGTGAGGCAGTATTATTGAAGAAAGGCAAAAAGAAAAACACTTCAGTTCTGAAAAAATCATGAACAATTCACATGAAAATTTTATAAGAAATGAGTTCAAGAATTATGAAAAAAAATAAATTGCTCATATTCAGATTAAAATATTCAGAGTGTGAATACCACACTAAGCAAATAGATAAAGTCATTTCAGAACCAACTCATTCACAACATAAGAAATTTAAAATATACAGATGTGAGTGTGAATATCATCAACAAGTACAAAGATATAATATTAAATAGCAGTAGACTGATTTGAATCACTCTTATCATGAAACATTCTACTCTTATAAAGTGGAAGATTGTATAACATATAGAGAAGAAAAGAATGATGAGAAAATATCTAATTTGCAGAACATGACAGATCTACAACACTTAGAACACAGAAGACTACATTGATCATTTTGCCTCAAAGATGACTGTGTTATACATATGAAGGACAAGAAGAGCTAAGAATATTTTCTAAAAAGAAGAAAACAAAAGAAAAGACATCTTCACACTACTGTATCAGTGTTTAATAGTGATGACAATAAACTGTTTATCAACAGTAATGACAATGATGAAAACCTCATCTTAAAATATGTTAAAAGTATTGATGACACTGATTGATAAGAAATCATCATGATACTCTCATAACAACTTGAACTTCTTCAATTCAGAATACAGCAGTTTGAAAATATGAACTATGAAGAGCTACAAGAAGATAAATCAAAGATTAACAACTGAGAATGCTCTGAAGTATCATGAATACTATACTGAAATAACAACTGTAAGATTCACAAAGAGAAGAAAATGAAAGAAGAATATTACTCACAAATATCATGATGAGAAGAAGATCATCTCAGAAGAATCTTCTACAAATCAATCTTAATATCAGAACAGCTAAAAGAAGACCTCAGACTGAATTCAAATTACAAAAAATATAGAGAAATAGTCTGAACATATTGAATTAACCACAGTGGCACAAAAGCATATCATGTGTATCAAAAGCATAGAGCATAGTGGAGACTGACAGGACTTATAGACATACTCAAAGAGAGAAGAGTCTATTGACACAGAATTAGAAAATGAATACTGAAGATATACTACAACATGAAGTGCAGTGAAGTGAACTTAGATTCATGATGTGAAGTAATAAGACTAATATAGAAAGAGAATGACAATTTCAATTGATGAGAAGATGTGAGAAATATCAAGATACTACATGAGATGCTGAAAGACAAAGTATCAGTTGATCTCAGAGCAATACTAAGATCATTAAAAAACAACTACACTATTCAGAATTAGTGTCTTGAAATAGTGAAAGAGAACAGCAGTTAACTGCCACAGATAGATAACTGCATTTGAAGTTCTTAGTGAAACTAGAAGGATGAAGTGTATATATACTACTAGATTCAGAAGCAACAGGTATATTCATGAACAAGAGGTACATAGAGAAGGAAGCAATTTCAATAAGATAGAAAAAGAATAATTATCTTTTACAGAGACTAGATGAGACAAATTTAGAATTAGTCAACAGAGAAATATACTCTATGATAATGAAAATAGAAGATCATAAAGAAAGAATTGTATTTGATATAATACAAATCAGAATCTATGATATGGTACTAGAATACCCATGGCTAAATAAACACAATTTGAAGATTAACTGATGTGAGAGAAAGATAAGACTAACAGAATATGAATATTTTCTAAGATCAGATGCTCAGTGACCCAGTAATTACAGCACTAAATGAGCTAGAGGCATAGTTACAAACAAAGAGATTCAAGTAACAAAAAATGTTAGAATGTTCAGAGAGATGAAAGAATCAACAAATCTGCAAGCTGCAACAGAAACAGCAATACTAAAGAAGTATTTAGAATTCTGAGAGTTATTCTGAGAGAAGAAATTATTGCAGAGTCTGCTGAGACACTGAGATTGAGATTATGAAATATTAATATAAGAAGGCAAGAAACCAGTCTACTCAGTGATCTACTGAATGACAGAGAAGGAACTGTTCAAACTTCAGAGATATTTAAATAAAAACAAAGCAAAAGAGTTAATATGATCATCAACATCATCAGCAGAATACTCAGTGATCTTTATTTCAAAGAAAGATGAAAGTTTATAATTATATATGAATTACAGACAGCTAAACAGCATAATATTGAAGAATCAGTATTCTTTATCTCTTATTGAAGAGATATAGAATAGGTTTTAAGAAGTAACATGATTTACTACACTAGACTTAAGAAGAGCATACAATCTGATAAGAATGAAGAAAAATGAAGAATGGAAAACAGTATTCAAAATATAATTTGAACTTTATAAATATTTGATCATGTCTTTTAAACTCATCAATGCACTGGTGATGTTCTAAGCAATGATAAATCAAGTATTGTATGAATACTTAGACAAGTTTGTGATGACATACCTAGACAATATATTAATATACATCCATGGAGACAGACTGGATCACATAGAAAAAGTCAAGATGATTTTGAAGAAATTATAGAACAATTATCTACTGTTGAAACCAGAGAAATGTAAATTTTTCAGAAAAGAACTAGGGTTTTTAGAACATATCATCTTGACAGAAGGAATACAAATGAATTCAGACAAAATACAAGCAATAATGGACTGGCCCATATCTATGAATGTTATGAAAGTGCAATCATTTTACAGACTAGCAAACTACTATTAAATCTACATTGAATAATTTTCAGAAATAGCAAGAGCACTGATGATACTCTTCAAGAAAGACATATTCTTTATGTGAAGAGATAAACAATAAAAGATGTATTTCAGCACAGCGATATGTGAAGACACTTCAATTTCAGAAAGTCATATATTGTGAACACAGATGCATCAGACTGTGCTATCAGAGCAAGATTACAGCAGTCTGATGAGCAAGGAAAGCTATAACTCATTGCTTGTTTTGCAAGAACAATGATATCAATGAAGCAAAATTATGATGTATATGATAAAGAACTATTAGTGATAGTGAATATGTTGAAGAAATAACAAATATATCTGAAAGAAGTCAATCATCAAGTGACAATACTCTCAGATTATCATAGTCTACAATACTTTACTATCATGAAGAAGCTAACATGATAGCAAGTGAGATAGTTAGAAACACTGACAGTATATAATTTCAAGATCAAATACTGTAAAAAAAAGAGAATATTTGAACTGATACTTTAAGCTAGAGATCAGATCTGACAATCAAGTAGAAACAGAGACAGACACTCTTCAGTATGAATGAAGATAAGAAAATAACCTTCAATTCACAAGTGATAAAAGCAACTTATACTATCATGAAAAAAACACCCATACTTGATAAAATAAGAGCTTTAGATGAAGACTTGTGAGAGAAGATCAACAGGAAGACAGTGACAAAGAAGAGACTCATGCTGTACAAGAGATTAATATATATATCAAAGAAGATATGAATGAAAGTGATGAGGGAAGAACATGATACTATCACCTCAGAACACTTCAGCATTGACAAGACCATGGAGAAAATCACAAGAATGTATTACTGACTAGAAATGTGAGCAGATATACAGAAATATGTTAGAAACTTTGAAACTTATGGAAGAAGCAAGTTAGATCAACATGCATCATACAGATTACTGCAATCAATACCACAGCTAAAGTGATCATGGGAATTGATTGCAATAGATTTTATGGTCAAGTTGTCAAAATTCAAAGAACCATAGATAAGAGAAGTGTATGATTTAATACTTATAGTCACAGACAGACTGATGAAATACATCTGCTTCATATCATACCAAGAAGTGACATCAACACCAGAGATCATACACATTATACTTAGAAATGTGTTTGTGAATTACAGAACATCAAAAGATATCATAACAGACAGAGACATCAGATTTGCTTTAAAATTCTGACAAACTCTAACAGTATAATGAGAAATAGAAAGCAAGCTTTTAATAGTCTATCACTCACAGATGAATGGACAGACTGAATGATTGAACCAGACAGTGAAACAATACTTGCATTATTATATCAACTATTAATAAAACAACTGAGCAGAATTACTACCTCTAACACAATTGATATATAACAGTTCAAACAATGCAACCACAGAGTTCACATCTTTCTTCATGAACTATAAAAAAGAACTAGACATTCTACAGAAAAGCCTATCAGTCAAGACAAGAGCACAGAAAGCTGAGTTAAGAACAGAACAGTTACAAGAATTGCATCAACATCTGCAAAAGAAAATCAAATTCATCAGCAAATAGATAAAGCACTACTATGATAAAAAATGCCAGGAGACATCTCATTTTAGAGAGAGAGAGAAAGTGTTTTTATTATAAAGAAATATCAAAATCAGAAGATCAAATAAAAAATTAAATCATAAAAAACTAAGATCATTTAAAATTGCAAGAAAAACAAAACCAGTTAATTATGAACTCAATTACTGAAAACCATGTAAATACACCTCATTTTTCATGTCTCACTACTGGAAAAAGCATCATAAAATGCTAAATAATATAGAACAGTAGTCAATCTGAAAGAAGAAGAATATAAGATTGAAAGAATTCTGAATAAACAAAGAATTAGTAGAAAAGATCACTATCTAATCAAGTGAAAAGAATGTGATATCTCAGAAAACATCTGAGAATCTATTGAAAATCTGTCAAATGCAGCTCAGATGATTCAATAGTTTCACTGATAAAATCTGAAAGCTGATTCAGCTGAGTGAGCTGTAAATCAGAAAGTTTGAAAGAGAAGTCATCAATAGTAGTGAGAAGCTGCTCTATCTCTTGTTGCTAAGCAGCTTGTATCTCATACTGTTTTTTCTCCTCTTCTTTCAACTTTTTTAATTTCTCTAAAGATTTCACATCAGATTTGAGAAAATGACTAGCATGTTCATGAAAAAACTTCTTTTGTTTTTGAAGATAAAGCAACTTTTGAAGAATTTGAATCTCTTCTTTTAACTTCTTCTGAGCACAGTATAACTTGTTCCAATCAGAATGAGAAATACTGAAATCCATGACATAACAACAGCCAACTTGAACACATTTACTATACTTTTTCAATTTATCAGATTTAATGCAAAAGTGATTTGACTATGAACAACAAAAACAAGATGAGAGCATGATAAAGTTTTGTCTATTGATATCAGCAGCAAGTTCACAACAGTGAATCATCTGATCATAGACCATAACAGCAAAATAAAGAATTAAGTAAAAATAAATCTAATGAGAGAGCTGATAGAGACTAAGTGACAAAATAACAGAATATGTTTTCATAGAGAGTATAGATCACATGACTGATAGATTGATATGACTGATAGATTCATGTATCAGATCTATCAGATCTACCAGAGGATTTCATCATGTATATAAAGATACTAATTATTTTTAGAATCAAAAAAGCTTATCTTCTTGATTATAATCAATTTCATTATGCTTTGAGAATACTCTATCTTTCAACTATTCTATTCAGTTATAATCATAGTTTTGATTCCCTTGAGATACCCTTCTACTGTGTTTATATCTCTTATAGATCATTAAGGTCTTAGACACTCATCTTAACTATTATCAGTAATAGAGATCAATATTTCTATTGTTCAATTCTAGTGGCAGCTGACCTTTCTACAGTGATCAAGCATGATAAGGCACTTAGTCGATCTAATCTTAATCAACTCAGATGAATGCTTGCTGTAACAGAGCCAAGTCCAGTTAACAAGTTTCAAAAGTAGTATAATCAATACTCACTAAAGTGAAAGCTTGAACTCACAGTTCAATAGAATAATATAATATAATTATATTTATAAAGATTAAAGCAGTTGAAAAAGAATTTGAATATAGAATTTTATATACTTGTTTAAATGAGGTAGATTGTTGAGATGAGAATCAAAGAATAGAGAACAGAGTATAAACTGTTTATTTATTTGAATATCAAAGCTACTTCCTAATCCATACAAATTAGATGAGGTAATTGGTATTTGTGATATGCCAAGCAATACTACTGTAAGTCATAACTTATGTTTCACACCTCCGTACTCTCAAAGAAATGGACACTATGCCAAGCCGGAAGTAGTTAATCCGACTCTGAATAGAAAGGGCTTGGCTATATCAAGAGTTATGTAAAAGGCATGAGATGCTATAACTATATCATTATCGCGGGCATAGTTAGTTTTAGAATCTTATATCTTCCTCCTTATTTCCTTTTACGACACACAAATTCGTTTCAGCCGGTTCTCATTGCTTCATACCGCAATGCTGTGCATCCACTCTCATGAGCATATTTAATCTCTGCGTTCTTGTCCCATTTTTTAAAATACAAAATTAGACCCGCGTGTTCGCTACTCGATTTCGAGATATCTCTACTAAAATACCCCCACACTTCTACCCTTCTTATCGGGAACAGCGATGGCCACTGTTCCAGCTTCCATGCGTCATTACGGCGTGGCGCTCTCTGCAACAGCTGCATCCTTAATACACCCCTTGCCTTAAAATGATTCATGCAACCTTGCCGCCCGATCCAACGGAGCTTCCCAACCCGCGCCCACCGCCTTGTCTTTAGAAACACCTTGTACACTCAAAGTGCTGAGAAGAATGAACCTGCCTATGATCGCTCCAAAGTGAACCCCACCTCCGCCGAAAACACAAAGAGTGGTACATACGACGACATCGCTGGTCAGTAGGGCGCGTTTGACTCGTCCAGTACCTCGCCCGAATCCGAACTGGAAGAGGTCCGGCAGAATGCCCCCGAGAACAAGGATGATGTTGACGGCAAGGTGAAAAGTGGTCGGAACCCGTTGGAGGTAAGCCCGCAAAGCAAGATTCTCATGTGGGAAGGTTGGGGGAAATTCGAAGGGCCAGGGCAAGGAGTCTAGTAAAAGGGTTTGGCGGCAAAAGGGAAAGAGACATGGGTTTTTCCTGACCCTTCCTGTGACCCTGATCCCCTTGTACCTTTTTTTTTTTTTTTTTTTTTTTGGGGGGGGGGGGGGGGATGGGTGGGTTTTTTTTTGGTTTTTGGGGTTTTTTGGGTCTTTACCTGTTCAAAATAATCCCGGCAATGTGTTCACTTCCTTGGGCTTGTCAGTCGGTCTATGATCTATTGACCGGTTTCATGGGAGTTGTGTGAAGTATCGCATAGCCATTAGCGTAATTATAACTTCTTAATCTCAATTTGTCATTGGGTTTTCTTCTTGTTTTTCGATACTTTTTATTCTCTGTTAACGAATTCAGCAAATCTCATAACTCTGTTTATCCTGGTGTATCCAATCCTCTTGTTTTTGAGTAAAAGTTGGTCATTCCGGCCCCGATCGTCTGGTTTTGACTGACCCGAGCTAAATTCCATGTAGGTATGTATCTATGGGCTCAATATGGATCCCCACAGTAATCAAACAAAGCCAGCTCGCTCCCTATTTCAGATGAAGGAGGCTAATTTCGGCTAAGACTATCTCTGCTGTTGTCTTTCGTCTGTTTTCTTATCTACGTCCGACAGGTGCTCAGTGTCCCGGAAAAGTTTTGTGTTGTATATTTTTATGAGATCTTAAATTCCCTTGTGTTTCTTAGATTTTATATGAGTCGCATGGCAGGAATTTGCGTACTTCCCGCAGATTCATATAACTAATGAATAGTCACCAATAACTTTATTTAACAATCTTTTCAGTTCCCAGTAGGGTTGGAATATCATATCCGCTCCGTTTACACCATTTCGCATGATCTTCAATCGTCCATTTTACAAACGCCAGTAAAATCATGTTGATAAAAAAGAACAAGAAGAGCCAAATCATACTACAAATTCTGGGTTATTTAAGCTGACGGGCAGATCTGTCGTGCGGCCGACTGATCCCTGCAACTTCCTGGGATGGAAGAAAACAAACGCAACAACAAAGGTTTCCAGTGAATTATCAAATCTCGTTGCTGCAATATATTCACTCAGCTTCCCGCCATGAATCAGGTATGCAAGCTGGATTTGGCGATTGCAGAATTAACTAGGCCCACCCTCGGTGATGTTGCTATGAGCCAGCAACAGAGGGCCCTTCACCACCCGGGATCAACTACACCTTCTGTCAACGGTATATTCAATGCCCAGGGGGGGGGGGGAAAAGAAAATAATAATAATAATAATAATAATAATAATAATAATAATAATAAAGGGAGGGGGCGGTAGAAAAATCAATGAAGGCATTTGACTCATAGAAGGTGTAGCAGATGCCGCGCTTACCATGCAGACATTATTTCCGTTCAAGAGGATCTTCGGTAGTTTGGTCTGAGCGCCCGTGTAGTCACTATAAAAGTTATCAGAATAACTCGCTTCATACATGAATCAAGTGGACGTTTGAATGCACGTAAAAACGAAACTTTGTAATAAGATAAAGTAAACCGTAACGTACAATTCAGTCACATCTTCGAGGACCATATCTAGGATATATGTCAGTCAATAGCTCTTAGGACCTACTACCAATCTATCGGGCGCAGCGGAGCAGGGTGCTCAACATACTAACGTAGTCATCAAAACCGAGCAGGGTGCCTGAGAATTCTATATTAAATGTTAGATTGAACTTTTGCGTTATACACGAACATCCGGGAAGTCGGGGGAAAAGAGATCAAATTCGTGTACTCCGTCAATGAGCATCAATATCATAAAGAAGCAACTCCACGCGTATACATACCTTTATCGCCTTTCATGACAACCCAGATTTTCGAACCCACACATTTATCAATCAACTCTAAAAACATATAAGTGTTTAGCATACAAAAATCATAGAGTTCATCAGTGAACCAAATCGAATCAAGTCGAGCCTCACCTAGAGGAAGTAGTTGAGACGCCATTCTTCCGAAAGTCACTAGTAGTTACGGGATAATAGGCTATTATACTTCACTCCTTAGCCCCGTTACAAAATACAAATGGAGGAAAATGCTTTGCGTGACATTTAAATGGATTAGATGTATTTTAGCTATTTCTGCACCACTTCTTGAATCTTGAACAACCAAAAATATAAGACTAACTACCCATCACGTGTTAGGGTAACTTTCTGTTAGCCGGCCCTGACTGGTTGTTTGTGTGGGACGTCTGAAGCGGTTATATTGGTAGCTAACTCGGGGATGCTATACTACTGTGCGGTTCGCTAGTCCATAATAGGATGCCTAGGCTCCAACACCTTTCCCTCAGACTAAGCTAGCCAGTCTATATTTTGACCAGACCTTTTTTCAACCACTTGATTCAAACCTAACTCACCACCTTTACCACGCGTTTTCTCAACCACATTATTAAAATGAAGCCTAATAATGAAGCTGCTATAGCTGCTGCTATAAGAATTTAAAAAATGGTTTTTTTCAATTTGAACAAGCTGCTGCTAAAGCATATAATATCTTATGAAGCACATTGAAGAGCAGAAAGAATGATTTCATTTAACAAAAAATTACTCATCAACATCAACAAAAGTTGACTTCAGAGCAAGAGATCTTTCTAGTTCAATGGATAAAAGAGCAAGATTCACAAGAATTTCCACTCTCTCATACATGTGTATGAGAAATGACCACTCAAACTCTATAAATGAATTGAGATCTCACTCAGCTGAATAAGAATTGAATAAGAAAGTTTCTAAAATAAAATTCTATAATAAAATTTGTAATTGACTAAAGGATTAAGTTTCAAAGAATAGAGAATACTCAGCAGGAAATACTTCAGCAGTTCTATAACTACTTTTCTAAGATATAACAGACTTATGAGATAGTCATTGAAAATATATGAAACATGATTAGGCATGACATTGCTTTAGAAGTATGTATGAACATCAGAGTGCTTGCTGAGTAAAGAAAAGGCAAAATTTATATTAAATCTTTCTCTAATTGTAAGTAAGTTTCAATTCTAGAAGCTATTAGTGCTGATGAGTGCTATATAGATCCTCTAGTCATTTTTTGATATCAAAATGCACAATCTAGCTGGTATGAGAATGCGAATATACTCAATTGAATCTATATAACATTAGATAATAAATAAATATTGAGTAATATATATCTCAATTAATTATGTATAATTTTTCTATTTCAAATGTTTAAGAAAAGTCAACATAGATTATTAGTGCTAAATGATTACAGCAGTCACATTACTATTGAATTTCTATAAAAATATCATATAAATTTGATTTATTTAGTGTTTTTACCTGCTAATACATCTTATGCTCTTCAACCATTAAATTTTAAAGTGTTTTCATTCATGAAGAGCTACTATAGAGCTGAGATCATTATCTTAAGCTATCTGAATGATGCTGCTTCTGTGAAGAAAAGAAGATTCATACAAGTCTATAAATAAGTACATTCAAAGATCTTAGAATCTTATAATATATATAAAAAGTAGAAAGCAGTTGATCTAGTATCATTTAATTCTTTCAAGAGATTAGATTTCTCTCAGATTTGAGATTAAAGTCAATTTAACTTTAGATCAGTGATATTTACAATCTCTCTATTTTCTGAACCATAAGACTTCTTGCTTACAACTCTCTAAGATTTTAAACATATATATAAGACTCTGCAATAGTTGAATAAGAAGAGAATTCTTACAAGAAAGTAGTGAGTTTTTCTTTACAAAGTTAGCAAGATAATTAATAAGTTAAATGCTCTACAAGCTGTCAGTCAGTCTATAATTTTTAAACTCTCTAATCAACTAGAGACTCTATAGCAGTCAAAAATCCAAAAGAAGATGAAAGTTGATTCAAATACTTAGTTTATCAATATAGAAAGAATTGAAAAGGCTTAAGAGAAAGCTACTACTCTAGAGGCTAGAAAACAACTACAGAAGTCAGAAATTAAGATTAAAAAAGCAGCAGCAGCAGCTTTAGCGGAAGATCTTAAAGCCTGCATATTTAAATGACAATTAGATTGAATTTATAATTAAATATTTACTCAAGTAGAAAGAGTAATTACTTTAAATAGAGTGATAGAAAAGAATATAATTGAAATATAGACTATCTAGCTTGGTCAGTCTATATTTTAATTAGATTCTTTTTGATTATATGAAGAAAATGACTGATTTTTCAACAATATAAGTTTTTCAACAAGACTCTACAGTGAATTAGATGGGCTAAATAGTTTACTAAGCTGGACATTATTGCAGCTTTTCACAAGATTCAAATCACAGAAGGTGATGAGTGGATGACAGCCTTTAGAACCAAATACAGACTATTTGAATAGCTAGTTACACTCTTTGATTTGGCTAATACTCTAAGCATATTTCAAAAATATATCAACTAGGCATTACATAGATATCTGAATGAGTTCTGCTCAGTCTATTTAGATGATATCTTGATATTTTCCTCAAGAAGATTACAGAAGTTCATAAGTATATACAAAAGATGCTTATGTATCTACAGAAAACAGGCTTGCAGGCAGATATCAGAAAGAGTTGGTTCAAGATAAACAGCACAAAATATCTTAAATTCATCATTGAAGTGAGCAAGGGTATACAAATGAATCTGAAGAAGATTAAAGCTGTTTTGAAATGGACAACACCTACTACTTTTAAAAATATATGAGAATTTTTAGACTTTGCTAATTTTTATAGATAATTTATCAGGAATTTCTCAAAGATTGTGAATCTGCTGACAATTCTTATACATAAGAATGTTTCTTTATTGTGGATGAGCAAGACTGTGGAAGTTTTTAAGTATCTAAAATCAATGTTTATCTCTGCTTCAATCCTGCTTCAATTCAACTCTAATTGTGAGACTATATTGAAAATGAACTTCTTGAATTATATCTCAGAAGAAGTGCTGCTACAATATGATGAGCAGAGCATTCTACACTCATGTGTCTTCTTCTCTCACAAGTATTCATTTGTATAATGCAACTACGAGATTCACGATAAGAAGTTATTAGTGATAATTGAGTGTATAAAGAAATAAGACACTGAGCTATGAAGTATAAAGAAATTTAAGATCCTCACATATTATAAGAATCTAGAATACTTCATAACTACATGTAGACTAAATGAAAGACATAATGAGAGGATCAAGCAGAGGCAAGCTCAACTACTTAAATGTAACATACTGGCATCTGAAATATAATCAATAGTGACTGCTGCTAGTGTGGAATCTGAGATATCTCTTCAAGCTCAGTGAAATAAGATCTGTAAAAATAATAAAATTCTACAGTATCTGAAGCAAACTCTTCATAAGAAAAGATTCAGATTTTCTTCTGAACTCAGCATTAAGACCTTCATCTCTGAGTGCTCTTTAAATGAGAATAAGGAGCTTCTCTTTTGAAATTATAAATAAATACCAGACTTCAAACCTCTTTGAATCAGATTAGTGTATGAGACTCATGACTTATCTCTTACTGATCATTCTAGGTAAGAGCAAACAGCAGAAGTTCTAAAATATGAGTTTTACTGACCAGACTATGCCATTAATGTGAGAAGAATGATCAGAAACTGCTATCTTTGCAGATCAAATATTGCATGAAGAGATCAATGTCAGAGACTGCTTAAGCCTCTTCTCATTTCTGAATAAATATAGCAAAAGCTTTTCATGAACTTTATTATGAACTTATCAAGCTTTAAGAAATATATGAATATCATGATTATAATAGACAGACTGATCAGAAGAATTATATGAAAAGCAGTTAAGAAAACTGATATGAAGATAATGACTAGAGTATTTCTTTGCAATATTATTTCTCAACATGAGATCTCTAAGATGATAGTATCAGATCAAGAGTTGGCTTTCACAAGCATGTTTTGAACTTAAGTGTGTGAGAAATTAGATATTAAGAGACAACTCTTCACAGTTTATCATTCAGAGACTAATGAAGCTATAGAGTGAATGAATTAGACTCTGAAAATCTATTTATGCAAGTACATTAGCTTTCAACAGAATGACTAGTGTGAATGACTCTTTCTAGCAGAGCTAGTCATCAATAATAGAGATGCTGTCTCAATGAATATAAGTATATTCTTTTTAATATATCTTTTCTATATCTTCTTCATTGATATAGCTGATGTACTTCTCATTAAAGTGCTATGTAATCTCATTGAGTTTGCAGATGATTATATGAGAAAGACTCACAAAGTGTTGAAGTGAGCTCAAGTAAAAATAATGAATGCTTAGCAATCTTAAAAGAAATATACAAATAGATGAAGAGATTCAGCTTCAAGCTTTTAATCTGAAAATAAAATTTGATTTAGCTTAGAGAACATGAGAACTAATCATCTGTGCAAGAAGTTAAATGTGAAATACAATCAATATACTATGCTAGAAAAGATAAAATTTCATACTTATCAACTGAACATCTCACTTAGCATTCACAATATCTTTAATATAAAGCTTCTACATGCTGCAGTGATGAATTCCCTGTCTAATCAGAGGCAAACTGACTGACAGCCATCTGCTATAGAGACTCTGAAAGAATTTAAGTTTGAGATTGAGAAAATTCAAAGTGAATGAATCTATCAGAGAAAAAAGCAATATCTCATTAAATGAGTAGATTGAGCTGAGTTTATATGAAATGACAAGAGTCTTCTACAAAAAGTGAAGGCTTTGAACACTTGAGAGGCCTCTTAGCAGGCAAAATTAGATGTAAAGAGGGCTTTAAATAGTCATAAAGACCTGCAACAAATAGGAAGAAGAAGAGTATTATAAGAGGTTGAACCCCTAGATTCACTCTGCTGGCTGACTCAGCCTAGTCATCATTTGCACATGCACACATGATCATGCTACGCGAGCTTGCTTAAGCTCAAGTTCTCATCTCATTCTTTTCTTCCCTTTCTCAAGCAATTCATCCTTGTTATATAGGAGGACTAGCCTCTAGTTCTTAGAGCTTAACCCTTTACAGTTTTTTCTTCTCTGGGTGTTAGACTCAAGCGTCCGACCGAGCTCGACCGAAGGCCGGTGCCCGGTTAGACTCGATGTCGGATTAAGCTCGGCGCCCGATTAGGCCTAATCCACATCACGTGACCATGCGACCATGCATTACGTGACCACGCGACCATGCAGGTGGTTATAATCCACGCAGGGCACCCCCTTTCATCCCATCAAGCTTAGTATTTTGTTATATAGCAGTTAGCAATGCAGAGAGTCTTTCTTCTTATGCAGCTCACTTTTGCTCTCTAACATAATACTAAGCTTCTCTTCTACCTTCTCATTTAGGTTTCAGTGAAAAACTTGAGTGCCTCAGTTGAATTAGAATCTGCTAGTTCAGAGTTTGACAATGTGTCAGATCAACTGTTAAGACAACAGCACTGTTGAAGACAACAGCTCAATTCAACATCAGATGATCACCACAGGCTCTCAATCCTCTGAAAGAGGTTGAAAGAACTGATGATATCTTTTAATAAGATCAACTGATCAACTATATGTCTTAATTAAGAAATTCAAAGAGACAACTCACTCAGACAGTAACTGTGTTTATAATAAGTTGGCAGTGATCTTTGATGGCATCTTTGACAATAAAAAAATATTGAGAGATACAATCACATGTCTGAGAATGAAATGAAATAATGTTATTAATCAGACTGCTGTTGAACAAGTCAGATTGATGAGCTAATTGCTGAATGTGATGAATTTAGTCACACTTTAATTCACATGACAGTCAGCAATCAAGCAGCAAGTTGAGATGTCACACTCTCTGGAACTGTCAGAAGATCTGTCAAAATTGATGATCTGAAGCATCTTACTGACAACAAAAAGCTGAAATTTGAACACTGACTTTTTCAAATAAAGAATAATCTCCAGGAGAATGCTGACCACTACTCTACTGAACACATAAGAATAGTGTACATTGAAAATCAAACTGATGAGGGCACAGCACATCACATTGCACTTTGTATGAAAGAGAATTACTTCAAATGATATTAAATTGTGAAAGAGATGTTTGAGCATCTCAAGTCAATATATGAGAATGCTAACAAGCTATAAAATTTCAAAAGTAATTATTGCAAGCTGATTATACATAATGAGAATAATTATCATGAATTTGTCATAAAATTTTTACATCTGACAGAGGAGGCCAAGATTGTTAGAGAGAACTACAAGACAGACTTCAATAATAAACTGTTATTTAACCTTCAGAAGATGGTAGCAGTAGTCAATGTGATCACTGATACATATGTTAAGTTTTAGAAAATCTATGTGCAGACAGCTCACATCCTCCAAACAATCAATGCCACTTAGAAATCAAAGAGCTTGTGAGTAAATGAGTCTAATATCTTTAAGCAAAACACTCTGTGAACTGTCAACAGTGAAATACTCTCCAGCATCTCTACAACAAAATTCCCTACTGTGAAGAAGATCTTAAGCTCTTATTTGAATATTCAGTGCTGCTACTGCAAGGAAAAAGATCACATTGTCAGAAATTGTCCTGTAAAGCAGAAGTTCTAGCAGATGATTGCTGAGCTCACAGAGAATAATGCTACTGAGCCTTCAGCAGATTTAGAAAAAAAGTAAGTCTGAGAGAAGACTTCACCTCAGATAGTTCAATAGTCTGTGAGAGGTTTGAGATGAAGGACTTGATTAAGAGGAAAAGTTTTAATATATTAATCAAATTAGCTTATAATGAAATTGCTACTTCTAAAAATTCTCTTTCTGATACTGAAGCAAATAATGTAAATTTTATTGATATTTGATATATCATAGAATTGACAAGATTCTTCAATAGAAAGTTTCAAGAACTCTCATTCAAATACTGTATGAAGGGATATAATGACACTCTCAGTGAGGTGATAGACTGCATATTGACTCTAAACCTCTGGATGAATGGTCAGAGATTTCAGAATGTCTCTCTGCTGGTAACAGATCTAGGCTAGCACTCTATCATCCTGCGACAGAAGTGGTTGGCAGCACAGGATATATGACTTGATGTTAAAAACTAACATCTGGTTTGACTGAGTGAACAGTCTATCTCTAAACAGATGATAGAGCTGATGTTGAAGATAGTAGTCTGATCAATACTAAAGTGCTCAGACTCTAAGTCTGAGCATCAGACAGATATGAAATTAAGAGAAATTAAGCTGAATAAGAAGATTAGACAGAAGTATCAGACTCAACTCTGCAGATTGAAAGGGACCAGCTTAGTCATAATATCTGAGACAAGGTAGAGGCTGATCTTAGAGAAGATAGCATCACAGATGATGAATATAAACTTTATTAAGACTGCTTTCTTTCATGATTATATGAAGAACAAGAAATCAACAGTCTTCATAACTAGTCTATATGAAATTGATAAACAGCTTGAGAAGAAGTGAGGTTTAGTGAGAGCTGAGAATGAGTCTGATGAGAAGCTGATCAGCAACTTATCAGAATGATTGAAAAACTAAGAGAACTGTTTCTCAAAGAAAGTATCAGATGAACTGCCCTCTCTATGAAAGAATGTTGATTTTAAAATAGAGCTTCAGTCTGATGTTGACCTCACCTAGAGCATTAGACATGCATCTCTATATAAGATGAATCTAGAGGAACTAGAGGCAGTGAAGATCTATCTTGAAGTTAACCTAGTAAAAAACTTTATCATTTCAAGTTTAACCTTCTACACCTCCTCAATTCTGATTATCTACAGCGGGAAGAAGTTATGATTCTGTGTCAACTTTCATAAGCTGAATGTTATAATCAAATGAGATCAGTATCTTTTGCCTCTAATAGATGAGCTGATAGACCAACTCAATGAGATGAAATACTTTACAAAGCTAGATATTTGACAGAAGTTTCATTGCATTTGAATGAACTCTGAGTCTGAGGATCTGACCATCTTTAGAACCTGCTACAGAATCTATAAATATTAGGTGATACTCTTTGATCTTATAAATATCTATGTCTGCTTTCAACAGTTTATTAACAGTATCTTCTTTGACTATCTGGATAAGTTTATGACAGCATTCATGAATGATCTTCTAGTCTATAGCAAGAATCTGAAGGAGCACAAGCAGTAGATAAACTCAGTGCTAGACTGACTAAAGACAGCTGATTTGCAAGTTAACATTCAGAAATGTGAGTTTATGATCCAGAGAACAGAATATCTAGAGTTCATCATCAGTACAGAAGAGATTGAGGTAGATTCAGAGAAGATAACTGTTATTATAAAATAGCAGACTCTCATCACAGTCAAAGAAATTCAGTCATTTCTAGAATTTGGCAATTTTCACTGATAATTCATAAGAAACTACAGCTGAATTACAAAATCACTGTACCAGTTGATGAAGAAGACTACCTCATTTGTGTAGATATCAAAATGCAAATCAGTCTTTGAAAAACTGAAGAGGCAGCTGGTGAAGGCTTCAATACTGCATTACTATGACTCTGAGCAGAAGACTTATATTGAAATTGACATCTCTGATGAAGTAGTGGCTGAGGTACTAAGTTAAAGATTTGAAAATAATATTTGACACTCAGTAGCCTTCTATTCAAAGACAATAAATGATGCAAAGCTTAATTATGAAGTTCATAATAAGAAAATGCTAGTAGTAGTTCAGATCTTACAAGAATGACAGACAGAGCTTGAGAAACTATAATAGAAGAAATGATTCAAGATTCTCACTAATTATCATGTACTAAAATACTTTATAACTATCAAAAAGCTGAATGCACATCAAGTCTGCTAGGCAGAGTTTCTCTCTCATTTCTACTTTGAGATCAAGTATCAACTAGGCAAGACCAATCTGCTAGCAGATGCACTGAGCAGGTCTGAGCAGGTCAGAAGGCAACAGAATAGCTGTATGCAGATTCTTCAAAAATCAGAGACTCTCAATTCTCAAATTACTTCCTCTACAGATATTGCTAGCATCAACTTCTCAGAGAAAGAGAGCATTGCTGAATATATGATGTCTTTAAACAAGACTGTCATCTTAATCAAGTCTCTACAGCAGTAGGCAGATGATGAAAATAGTCTCTATACAATGAAGGACAATGTGCTATGATATAATGAAAGACTAGTGATGTCTATTCAGAAAAAGAAAACTCTGATAGTTAAACTACTACAGAAAATTCATAATCAAGCTTCAACAGCATATTCTGAAGAATGAAAGACTCTGACTCTGATACAATCACACTATTAATGAGTCATCTGGTAGACAAATATTCTACACTACATTCAAAACTATCATATGTATCAGATCAGTAAAATTCTAAGTGATAAGACTTCTGATTTACTAAAGTCATTATCAATATCAGAACAGACATAGCAGTATATTGCAATTGACTTCATGGACATGCTGAAAAGCAAAACAGACTATGATGTTATTTTGATCATAGTATGCTGGCTAAGCAAGAAGGTAATCTTCATTTTAATCATCTGAGAAGTTACAGCTCAGGAGCTAGTCTGACTATTCATTCAATTCTACTATTCATATAATGAGGCGCCTGACTCAATTGTCTCTGACTGAGATCCTCAGTTCATATTAAGCTTTTGAGATGAGTTTACATATATTCTGAGTATAAAACTGAAACTCTCAATGACATATCATACACAAACTGATGGACAGACAGAAGTGATGAATCAATATATTACCACTCATCTTTACCTCTATGTCAGTTACTATCAAGATGACTGAGATGAGTGGCTACTCATTATAGATCATGCCTTCATAGCTATCTCAAATGCTTTCACAGAGATCTTTCTCTTTCTTGCAGCAAATGAATATGAACTTTGAATGTCATTTGACTAGCAATCACTGATAAAGAAATTGAATATGAATGAGAAAAAAAATCAAGTAGCAGCAAGAAGCTTCATTTATCAAATAAAAGAAATCTGAAATCAGACAAGTAAAGACATAAGAACAGCACAGGAACAGATGAAGAGACAGACTAACAAGTATTATTGAGAGTCTGATTTTGCAGTAGAAGATTTTGTTTATCTAACATTGAAATCATATAAGATGAATTGATTAAGCTGTAAACTGACAAAGCAGAAAACTGGCAGAGCAGAACACTAACCCCTTCAGAATCCTGGAAAAGATGAGCAATGTCTACAAACTGAACCTCCTTGCAACAATGAAGATTCATTCAATCTTCTCTCTAGACAAGCTACACAAGGACTCCAGAGACCCTCTACCTGGCCAGACTATCAGATCACCAGACCCAATTGAAATAGATGATGAGAATGAATGGCAAATAGATTGTATACTGGCCAGTCAAATAAGCTGGAGCAAGCTGCAGTATCAGGTGCACTAAAAGGGGTTTGATGAGGATTCTTCATGGTACCCCACTCACGACTTCAAAGGATCACCACATGCCATATGTGACTTCCATAAGATTAACCCTACAAAAGCCGGACCCCCAAGGCGACTAGATGAGTGGCTGAAGGCATGGGAGACAGACAGCTACCTGAAGGATGAGGTTGATGATGACCTACCGGCATGAGGACATGCCTGTCCCTAGACCAGGGGGTGATGTTAGACTCAGCGTCCGACCGAGCCCGACCAAAGGCCGGTGCCCGGTTAGACTCGACGTCGGATTAAGCTCGGCGCCCGATTAGGCCTAATCCATATCACGTGACCATACGACCATGCGGGTGGTTATAATCCACGCAGGCCCCAGCACCCCCTTTCATCCCATCAAGCTTAGTATTTCGTTATATAGCAGTTAGCAACGCAGAGAGTCTTTCTTCTTATGCAGCTCGCATTCACTCTATAACACTGGGGTTATTTCTAAGCAGGGATTTCTGTGATATGATTGCTGATGTTTTTGCTACATTAGTGTTATTTGCAGCTATCTTTGCATAGATAGGAGCTCTTGCATCAGTTGCATCAGTGGAGTCAGTAGACTTGATTGTGATGGACTGCTTTGCTGTTTCTAGACTTTCATTGTATCAGTCCTTGACTAATGCCTTCATGATGACTTCAAGGGCCAGTGCTCTTGATAGATCTTTTGCCTTCATGCCATCTAAGTCTTCTTCAATCTAATCAAACATATTTGCAGCAGCTAGTGCTTCTGCATTTTCTGTGCCTCAGTCTCATAGACAGCTATGAGCTCAGTAGCCATTGAGTCATGTAGGTTGAGATGTATTGATGTGACATTTATGCTCTTTGAGCTGTCTGCTGGTGTAGAGAAGCTTGAAGACTCTATGTCATTCAGTTCACATGTGCAGTGAGTGATTAAGATGAAGAGATAAGGTCTCTTGAGTGGTCAGCATATGGGGGAGCAAATGCATGTCAAGGCTCAGGATGCATTAGATGTTGTTGAGGGGCTGGGTACACTGGCAGTGCTATGTTGGCACACCATCAGACTTGCTGCCTGAGGGGATGGGAGGGAGCTTATAGGGATGTGATCAAGATCAATTAAGACATTTTCATAGTTTTTTTTTTTTTTTTGTGTGTGTACATATATTTCAACCACTTTCTACGGAGTAAGGTGTCGATGTTGTGTGCGTGATTTTGTTATAGAATTGGTAGCTGCTCACTGTATAGCCACAATTGATTCCAGATCACATGTGCAGGTGTTCATGTGACACAGGTGTTAAATAATCTATCTCTCCCTTTTTGAGTTAGTGAGCCACAGCTGCGTCTGCCTTGGGAATGGATATTTGCCGGCTGCCAATCATCTTCCGTTAATCTAGACATATGATGACAAAGCAACCTTGAAACAACGTCCGCCCTTAAACCATTATTCTCAACTTGTTTGTGTATTCATTTCCCTCCGTACCTCCGCACATTCCCCGCTCTTCTGCTTCTCTCATCTCTTCTTCAGTCTTCCACACTGCCCCTTGCCATCTGCCGCCTACTTGCTCTGCTCTGTTCGTTTGTTCGTTCCGTCTTTTTCTTGCTCCTCTGTTGCATATCTTTATCTGCGCTTGCTCTCTCTTTAGCGCCTTACCAAATGTATCTTCGTATCTCGACCTTTCTTTTGTCTAGACCTTGCTGACCTCATATCCCCTCCCATCCTTCCTTCAGGCTTCTCTAGTTCTGAATGGTACATCTTATTGGTTTCATACGATTGTATTCCCATGCACAAGACTATCTTGTCTCTCCCTAGCGTTACCTTGAAACAACAGGTACTCTTTGTTTTAGACGACCGGGACCATACCATCCCATATCTTACCACCAACGTCGCACGGTCCTCAGTGAATTGATTGAATTAGTGACGTGACATTTTTGGAATCAAGTATTGTCCGCGCTTCTTCAAGTTGACTGCTCTACTCCTCTCCGACCATGAGGCGTCCGGGCGGACTGGCTTCTAAGCCATTCATCCTATTCGTGCTGTTTTTTTGTCTGCTACTTTTAACCAGTCAAGTGGCAGCCCAACAGACCACAAACGAACCATCTGGTGATTCAAGGCCTGGTAATACAAGAACAGAGAATCCCAACCCAGATAATACAGGCGCGAATAGTCCAAAGCCTGAAGAGACAACAAATGCTCCAAATCCAAATCCCACCCCGGTTTCTACAACAGAAGGCAGCACAGGAGCCAGCACAGGAGCCAGCACAGAAGCCAGCACAGAAGCCAACACGTCACCACAGACTGAGACCCCCAAGGACACAGAAACAGTTGTCCTTCCAACAATTTCATCAGAGGCTAGTAGCACTACGAGCAGCTCCAATCCCACAGAAACAAACACTTCTGACCTTTCTTCTATGAGCATGCCTCCGCTATTCCCAACACCTACACCTCAAGTACCCCCATCAGAAGGAGCCCCATATCTCCATAGGTCAGGTTTACCGGAGAACACGATTTTCATAGCAGTGGGTGCCGCGCTTGGCGTATTTGGTGTCGCAGTTTTTGCATGGAGAGCTCTGGTGGCTTGGTCAATTAACCGCTCGGTCCGTCGCGCTGCCATCCGTCCAAACAACACAGATGCCACTGCTCTCCTCAACAAGCGGAAGTCTGGCATCTATCGCCAGCCACCCGGAGCAGCCATGTCGATGGAGAAATTGGGCACCAATGTACGCCATTCTACCTTGGGCCCAAGAAACCATACACCAAACTCCAGTCTCTTCTTTTCTCCAACTGCAGGTGCGGGCATGCATTCTTCTGGAAACAAAGGATCTGGCTACCTCCCCGCAGGCTATTATGCTGCCGGCTCTACTGTTCCTGGAGGCGGACCGGGGCTGGCGCACGCTGGACAATCAATAGGGCTATCGCCTCTAGGCCCCCAGGCACAGGGTTACTCCCGCACAAGATCTTCGGCTCCTAGCCCGCCCGCCTCACCCA
>NW_011371391.1:26998-28598 GCF_000150735.1 Paracoccidioides brasiliensis
TGACTATGCTAAGTACTTATAATTTTAATTAATATTTATTCTTCTTTATTATTTTTTACATATTTTATCTTTATTATAAAAGCTTTTTTTGCTACTTTTTATTGGAAATTTGATAGTTCTATTCAAAAGCTCTGTAATAAAAATCAATAGTTGAAAACTAAATATCAATCTTTATAGATTGAATATTAGTTCTTATAAATAAATTTAAATTACTCTTAATTTTAATATTAATTTTATTTAAAATTTTCATTATTAAACTTTGAAAAGTTTATTGATTAAATTTAAAATTTAATATTTAATTTCTCTTAATCAAAGTCAAATTATATATTGATTTAAATGCTATTGAAGATTTGATCACTCAGTTTTACTATATTTTTATATATTTAGATTTAAGTAAAACAAATAATGATTTTTTCACAGCTAGCTCAAGCTGAAGAAGTAAGTAATTAAGATTATAATTTAATTTATTATTAGCTTTTTTATATATATAACAATTTAAGTAAAATAATTAAGATAGAAAATAAACTGCATTATTAAAAACAAAGCTCAAGTAAAATTTTAACAATTTATATTACTAAGTTTAAATATATTTTCTATGAAATCAGAGCTTATAAATGATTAGATTTTTTAAAAATCTTTTAATTTTATTAGAGTTATAATATATCAATTTGCAATTATTTAAATTAGCAGTTATATCTATTTCAGATTTATAAAAAATTTTATATACTATTTAGTAATTAACTTATAATTTTATTTATTTATCTTTGTCTTATACTTTTTAGCAGATTATTATTATTATTATTATACATTATTTAAAATATATTCAGTCAATAACTATAATATTTATCTAGTTAAAACTAGAATATTACTATATTATTAATCTAATTAATAAATAATAATCAATTTATACACTTATATAGTTTTATCTCAGAATAATATAGCATTTAATAATTTTTTAATAAAAGATATATTTATAGTTTTAATTTTAATCTCATCTCTTTTTTAATTTAAATAAAATAAATAATAAAATAAAATAAAATAAAATAAAATAATAAACTTAATATAAAAGAAATTTTAATAAAAGTATTCTTAAAAATATTTTTAGAATTTTTATAGAGTAAATATTAAATTTATTTAATATTAAATTTTATTTTTTAGAAATATTTTTTGTTTTTATTTAACAGCTTACCAGTAATAGAGCTTAGATAAATAAAATTAAAATAATAATTTCCCACTTAATAATTATATAAAAACATTTGATATAATGTAATTAATTATCTAGTGAGATAAATCATCTATCAAGACAGATCTTCACTACATGATGCATTTAACTATTTAATTGATCAAAATATCAATAATCAAAGATGATAATTCTTTATATAAGAATGAAAGACTTACTCTAGCTATTGAAGCACTTAAAAAAAAAATCAAATTTCTAGTTCTAGAGCTGCTGTCAGATTGTACAACATCTCTCATTTCACTCTTTGTCATCAATTTCACAACTGTATGACATAAGAGAACTCTCAGTTAAAAAATTAAAAACTAATCTTTATTAAGAAATTATCTTTTATTTAGTGAATAATCTTCATGAATGAATATG
>NW_011371392.1:0-23351 GCF_000150735.1 Paracoccidioides brasiliensis
AATTCTTAAAAGAAATATTAAAAAATTATATCTTGAAAAATGGATAAAAATCTAGAAAAAAGAGAAGAAAAGTACTAAATATACAATATATGAAATAAAATCAAAGTGAAAATATTTATCAATAAAATGTAGAAAGAAAATATTTTCCTCTATAATATAAATGAAACTTGAACATAGCTACTTTAAATTATATATAAAAAGATTTAAAGATTTTTTGAACTTTAATAAATATGATTTCTATAATAAATTTAAAAGTTCAGATAATATACTGATAAATTATTCATTAAACAATAAAATGAAAAAGAAATTAAAAGAAAAACTTATAATTAATTAATTAAATATAATTTTTCTATTTAATACTGAATTAAAAAAAGTTTTTAATTAAGTTTATAGAGAAAATAAAAACTATCTCTAAAAAATAAAATTTATTATCAAATAAATTTAATATATATCTTATAAAAAAGCTAAGAATATTTTTAAAAATATTTTTATTAAAATTTCTTTTGTATTAAGTTTATTATTTTTATTTTATTTTATTTTATTTTATTACTTATTTTTGTTTAAATTACAAAAGAGACTAGTTGAAAAAGAGACTAGATTAAAATTAAAACTATAAATATATCTTTTGTTAAAAGATTGTTAAATATTATATTATTCTTAGATGAAACTTTATAAGTATATAAATTGATTACTATTTATTAATTAGATTAGTAAACTAATTAAATTCTAGTTTTAACTAGATAGATATCATAGTTACTGACTAAATATATTTTAAATAAAGAGTAATAATAATAATATCTCTGTTTTTTATCTTAACTTTATTTAGAATCTTTATACTCATATTTTAAATTTTAATTTTAATAAATTTTTTAATAATTTCTGAGTTCAGTCTTTCTGATTTAAAAAATAATTACATTTTGAAGTGACTTTTTTTTTTAATCTTTAATCTACTTAAAATATCTACTAGTGTATTCTGATACTTAGATCAATATTAAATTAGAAAGTAAAATTACAAGAGAATCTCAGCTCAGTATATTTATCTGATATTGAGATTCTTGATGATCATAAAATACTCTAGTACTCAGTAATTTGTCAGAATCTTAAATTTCTCTTCTTTTTGAAGTTCTTTTAGTTCAGTTTATCATTCTGATAAAACTTTTATTATAACTAGTATTTTCTTATCGTGAATCTTATAGTTTCTCTTTATATTATTTATGAATGAAAAGTTGAATATTACAGAGTATCACTATTTATTTTATTACAACTGAAATAGAACATCAGCTATAGCATCATCTAATATATTAGCTTTTATCTGAGTTTTTTGATTCAGATTATAATGATAGAGTACTGAAGTCTTAGATAAAACTTTTTTTATTTAATTAAAAACACTTTGATAGATCTTATTTCATTTTAAAGATTGATTCTTTTAAGTTAACTTAAACAGTGACATTATAATTCAGCTGTATTTATTGATAAAGTGCTGATAAAAGTTATAGAAATATCATAAATAATTGAATTTCTTGACTGTATTAAGCATTTCTTATTAGAATATCATTACAATCTTCTTAGAATTAACTTTAATCTTTGAATCAGTTATAATAAATTTTAGGTACTTTGTCTATTGAACATGAAACTTATATTTTAAGGTAATTGTTTATAATTTTATCTTTCATAATTTGATCAATATATTTTTAACATGTTTCTTTTACTCTTTTAAAGTTTTACTGTAGATAAATAGATTATTTACAAAAGTAATCATGAATTAATTCAAGTAGTCAAAGAAAATAATATTTACAAAGTGCTGAATGATAACTGATTCATTGTTTAGATCAAAAAACATGACTTTATACTTGTAGATTTCATAATATATTTTAAAGATAATTAAATCTTCTATCTTTATATATATATATATATCTGATAAAAACCTTGTTGAATGTCAAATTGAATGAAGTAGTTGACCTCATTCAGCTATTTTATAAACTCATTTATCAGCAAAATCAGATAATAATTTTTTTATAAAATTACGTTAAGCTTCTGAAAATTTATACAAAATCTCAATTTATCTACTGTATGAGTGATAAAAATTGATGATATAATGAAAGAAGCAATAGATAAGATAAAGTCTTTCTTTAGATTGGTCTCAAAATATTGTTTAATTGTCTCTAGTTTCTTTAGATTTATTCTATATATAGATGTATAATTAATAGCTTTATTAAAATTAGCTTTCTTCTCAAACTTAATTCTATAGTTTATTTTTTTCTAAAAGAGTAATAATTGATCAGAGATAATTTTTGAAAAGATATCATTGAACTGACTGTAGTTGTTTAATAGCAGTTTCTCAACTATTTTCTTAATTTTCAATTCTATATTAGTAATAATTTCCTTCTTTTCTTTAATAATTTGATTTATATTATAAAGACTTAAAATAAAGATTTTTGACTTTTTACTTTTCTGATAGTGATGGAAAGTGATATTTTTAATAACTATTCTTCTTGATAAAGTCTTTAAAGTTAGCTTTTTTCTTTTAATAGCTTCATATTTGATTTTCTCATCAATAAGTCTATCATAACTATCAGTATTCTGTTGATGCTCTGATTTTATCTTTAATAGTAGTAGGTGTCACTCATTTCAAAACAGCTTTAACATTCTTCAGATTCATTTATATACTCTTGTATACTTCAATGATGAATTCAAGATATTTTGTGCTGTTTATCTTGAACTCACTCTTTCTGATGTCTGCCTATAGGTCTGCTTCCCATAGACACATAAGCATCTTTTGTACATGCTCATAATGCTCCCATAAGCTTCTTGAGAAAATATCAAGATGTTATCTAAATAGACTGAGCAGAAGTCATCCAGATATCCATGTAATGCCCAGTTGATATATTTTTGAAATGTGCTCACAGCATTGACCAAATCAAAGAGTGTAATCAGCTACTCAAATAGCCCATATCTGATTCTAAAGACTGTTATCCACTCATCATCTTTCATGATTTGAATCTTGTAAAAAGCTGCAATAATGTCTAGTTTAGTGAATTATTTAGCCTGTTCAATTCACTATAGAGTCTTACTGATTAATGATATAGAATATCAATCCTTTCAGATGATTTGTTAAGAGTTTGATAGTCCACACAGAATCTTAGCCCACTCTCAGACTTCTTCATGAATAGTACAGAGGTGGCTGTGGGGGAGTTGCTTACTTTAATAAAACCCTTATCTAGATAATCTGAAAGAGTTTTTCATAAAGCCAGTAGTTCCTCTCAAGATATATTATATAGTAGGCCTCAAGAGGGTTGTTCCATGCTATCATCAGCCTTTTTAATCATTTCAATCCCATGATCTCTACCTGGGCCATGAAGTAGAGGTAGAGTGTTGGCAGCTTCCTTATCAAATATATTCAAAAACTTATGATAATGTTCAGACAGCTTTTTTCTAGAGTCAATCTTTGATTTTACTTCTAGAGTCTTTTGAATGTCAGTCAAACTGACAGTGAAGATCTCAATGTTTCACTTCTCTCAAGTGCTTACAAATATAGAGAAGCTTATAGTAGAGATGAGATTCACATCAGCTTTTGCATTTAAACTATACTCTATCTTTATGCTACTCTCTTCAAATCTCACAATTCTTTGATGAAGAATCATGGTCATCTTTTGCTAGGCTAGCCAAGGATCATCTAGATACATATCATGATCATGTAACATATTTACCATATAGAAAAAGATCTGTTCAGTTATGTGATCATCTATATCAATTTAAATACTGATCACTATGCTCATAAAGAGTCTCATGAAGTTTTCAAAGCCAGTCATTTTAACAGAAAAAATTTCAATACACAGAAGCTTATACATATTAATATAGAATTAAGAAATAAGATCATAGACATTACATTCACTGTCTATCATTGCTCTAGTTGAAAAGGCATTATCTACTAGAGCATCAATAGTGAAGGGTTTGAATATCATTTTAGATTTAAATCTTCTCCATTGCTTTTTTATAAGCTTCTTATTTCACTTCTTCCAGTGTCTTTTGATTGAAGCTACTCTTTTTCCTGAATTCTCACTCATATTCACATCATCATTGTTCAGTACCAGCTCAGGGATCATCTTAGCTATTGTAAAGATGACAAAGCATCTGAGAGATTTGAATAGACAGCTCTTAATCATATGATCTTCAGCTCTGCATCTCAGACACAGACCTTGCTCTCTTCTTTGATTAACATCTATCTGATTTATCAATTTGATGTAGTAGGAACTTGAGGTCACAGCACTAGAAGAGAGATTCATCAGATCATCAACAGAAGCTTGAGACTGATTGTGTCAATTGAGAACAGCATGATGAAGTAGAGAGTGTGAATTAGACATTGTATGATATGAAGAAGATCTGTTCTCACAACATTTAGACCACTATCTTAAAGTCTTAAGCTCAGAGAGTTGATGATCAACTAATTTAAACTTCTTGCAGTAATTCTTATAGAGAGATAGTTTTCTTACACTCATCATGCCTTCTCTCAGCTCCATGCTTAGAGCAGATTTTAAATACCTCTTTTTAACATAATTATCTCATCTGTGACTGTCAGCTTCCAGCAGTAGCTGATTAAATTCAGACAGAAAGTTGAAGAGAGCTCTTCTACTCTGTCATAAATTGTTAAGCTTTTGCATAGTCTTTTCTTGTCATGTAAAATCACTAAAGAGCATGTATGTCTGCTTCAGTAAGCTCTCTATCATGAAGTTAATGTTGTTCTTATTATTCTCAACTCAGAGATAAACTTAAGCTGCTGCTATTTCTTTCAGTCTCAAGTACACATACCAAGTATATTCCTCATTATTGTCTAAAGCTTTCCCATTGACCTTAAGCTTTGATTGAAGCTTTAGCTCTCACTGAGAGTAGTGCTTCAGATTAGAACCATCATACTTCTCATAGTCCAGTAGCTTGATCTTTGATCTTCTGACTACAATGAGTGATTGTGAGTTTGATTGAGAGAGAGTTAAGGTCAAAGTGTTCAAAGCTTGATATAGATTAGCTATTTCAACTTGCTGAGCTGCTATTAAATCTCTGTTCTCATGCTGAATCTGTTTCTGCTGTTGAAGAAAGATCATTCATTGTTGTTCAAAGCTGCTAAGAGTGTCTCTGCTCATTGCTTTATGTTAATTCATTTGTGTATTCATTGTACAAGTCTGCTGCTTTATCTCATTCAGCTAGATGTTTTCAATGTTGCTTATTTGTTCATTAGCATGATTGCTAACTCAGTCTATTCATATACCAGTGCTATCACTGGACTTCATGATGCAGGATTTAAGACTCTCAATAGTCTATCATATATCAGCATGTTTGCTGAGCTTTGTGATACAGAATTAAAACTCCCAGTGACCTATTAATGAAAGAAGTCAAGTAATTCATAATGTAAAGGGTTAAGCTCTAAGAACTAGAGGCTAGTCCTCCTATATAACAAGAACAAATTGCTTGAAAAAGGGAAGAAAAGAATGAGATGAGAACTCAAGCTTAAGTGAGCTCACATAGCATGATCACATGCGCATGTGCAAACAATGACTAGGCTGAGTCAGCCAGTCAGAGCGAATCTAGAGGTTCAACTCCTTATAAGATCTTCACTACATAATTCATTTAACTATTTAATTAATCAAAGTATCAGCAATCAAAGATAATAATTCTTTATACAAGAAAGGAAGACTTACTCTAGCTATTGAAGCAGTTAAAAAAAATCAAATTTCTAGTTCTAGAGCTGCTGTCAGATTGTACAACATCTCTCATTTCACTTTTTGTCATCAACTTCATAGCTGTACAATGTAAGAGAACTCTTAGTTAAGAAATCAAAAACTAATCTTTATTGAGAAATTATCTTTTGATTAGTGAATAATCTTCATGAATGAACATAATTAGCTTTTTTGAGTAAGTACTATATGAGAAACAGTCAATCTTCTTCTTGTCAATTGAGACAACTTTTCCAACTCAAAAACTGTTGATGAAAGCTGAATTAAATGATTCATTAACAGTCATTCTGAGTTAAAAATTTCATTCTTCTGATCATATGATCATCAATAAGCTCTATGTGAAAATTTTAAAATTATTCAAGAATGATTTGATCTTGTGCAGAATATTATTCAGAAATATGATATTGTACAGAAGAATATATACAACTTTGATGAGACTGAGTTTCAGATGAAGATTATTAAAACAGTCAAGATGATTACTGAGTCAGAGAAAACTCTTCATTTAAAACTTGTATAGTTTGAAAATACAGAGTGAGTCATTATTATTGAGAAAGTTAATTTAATAAACTAATCATTATCTTAAATAATTCTTCTCAAGAGAAAGTGGCTTCAGTCTTCTTGATTTGAGAATGAGCTATCATGTAACTAAAGAATTGAAATCAGTAAAAATGAATAAACAATTGATAAGCTAGGTTTGATCTGACTTAAAAAGATGTTTAGTAAATATATTCAAGTCTGTACAATCAATCAATATTAACTTTTAATTCTTGATGAATATAGCAGTCATAATGATCCTGAGTTTGATCAGTTTTGCACTCAAAACTTGATCATTTCTCTTTATATATCAGCTCATTTCTCTCATCTATTACAGCCTTTAGATGTTACTTGTTTTTCGTCATTGAAGCAAGCATACAGAAAAGAGGTTGAGAAGATAATAAGACTTAATATCAATTATATTGATAAGAATAAGTTTTTAATTATCTATTCTTCAGTTTGTATAGCAGCTCTAAGTGAAAAGAATATTCAGAGTGGATTTAGAGCTATAGAACTAGCTTTATATGATTTAGAGTAGATTCTTTCCTAGCTTAATACTCAGATACATATATCAATTTTCTCAGAGATATTACATAGCTTTCAGACCTTCTGAATTACTGCTATACCTCATAATATATAATAATTAAAGCTTCAGAGTAAGAAAATTAAGAAATATCTCAAGCACTGTATATAGAGTTCACTCAGTTCAATCAATTAAGCTCTGGAAAAGCTAGTCAAGAAATGTCAGATGACTATGCATAGTGCTGTTATTTTGACAAGAGAAAACAAAGAGCTGAAGACTGCAAATGCAAAGCAAAAGAGAAAGTGAGAAAGATGTCATATATACATAAGTCAGAGAGAGGGCTTGACTGTTCAAGAAGAAATGAATCATGTATAAAGAGATATTGCAGAGAAAAAAGAGATAATAGAGCAGTCTAATAAGTAATAACAAAAGTAAGCAGCATTACAGTGCAGTGAATGTGATGTTATAGAACATACTATTTATATATGCTCTCAGCATATAGAGAATAATTTATAATGTAATTAGCTGATTTTACTATCTAGTTGTAATGATATTCAATTAGAAAGATATTGAATGATGAAGATTTATCTCAGTAGATGATCTGTCTTACTAAATGATTGATTATATTAAATAAATACTTTATTTTGTAAATATTAGTTTATTAATTTTATATATTAAATTGAAGTCTTCTAATAATACTATCTTTGTATTTAACTTATTAACTATAATTTTTAAATATTAATATTTTTTATCCTCTAGTAGAAGTATATTTTTAAAGTATTAATAATATTTCTTATAGTAAATTTAAATTTATTTAAATGATAAAAAGAAGCTTTTTATTAGTCTTTAATTCTATATGGAATTAATCTTTAATAGCTAAGAATTTTAATCTATATTTACTATCACTGATATTTATTTTTTTACTTCTAAGTATATTTTTTACTGATTTATAAAATAATATCTATCTTTAATTAATTTAACATTAATTGAGATTATTATATCTACAACTACTTATACCCTTTATTGTAATATTAAAAAATTTTTAATTTAACAAAGTTTATTATAATAAAAATATAAAGAAAATTATATATACTAGTGAAAAACTTGTCTTTGAAAATAATGTACTTATATATATAAATGAAACTTTAATAAAAGTTTTAAATAATGAAAAAAAATGATAATAAAATAAAAAACTTTTAAATTTATTAAATTTATAGTATCAATTTGATTAGACTTAATTTTTTTTTATTATATAAAATTTAATAAATTTATAAAAGAATTCAAAAAGCAGATTATAAAAAAAAGAAGAAAGTTACTTAACAAGTATAAGAACAACTTCAATATGATCTTTGAAAAGTACATAAAGCTTATGAGAAATAGTAAAAATAAATTGAATAATAAACAACTTAGACAATAGTTCAAAAAGCTTATAAGAAAAAGAAGACTAAAAAAACAAAGTAGTGCAAAGCTTAACAGCTTATTAAAGAGGCTAAAATAACTTAGTTTGAAGCTGAGAAATATGGACAGACTTCTACTCATACTGCAAAGTGAAAATTAGTTACTTTAATTATAACTATATCAAAGTAATAATAAAAGTATATATTTACAGTGAATTCTAATTATTTAAACTCTATTCAATCTTTTAATTTAGAGAATAAAATCAATCTCTATTTCTTAAAGCAGCTTATTGCTACTTTTACTACTAATTTAAAAATTAATATTTTTTTAATTAATCTTTTAACTTCATATCAAATCTTCTATTATGACTATATTCTTTAATCAAACATATATTTATTTTATTAAATTATCAATTTTATATGAAACTAAATAATACTATTATTACTATTTAATAATCTAATTAATATTTATTTTATTATTGTGGAATTAATTGGATTCTAGCAAGTTGAATTTAGTTTTACTAAGAGCAGCTCATTTAGTGGTACAGCTCATTTAACGTAGTCCGACACCTAACCGATCACGACACCTAACCGATCAAATTTTCATCCTTATTTGACAATTTTTTAAATTGAGCAACAACCACGAGAGATTTTATATAGAAATTATATAGATTAGATCCTTAGGTCTGTTGGCACTGCCTAATAGTGTGTCCGGGTGTATTACACTTGCTGCAGGTGGGAGGTCTTCGCTTTCTACCTTCCGGATTTGGATCCTCCATCCAAACCTCCGTACGTTCAGGAGGCTCCAGAGGCTTAGCCATCCTAGCTAGAGCTTCTTGAGCCGTAAGGATTCCTTCCTTAGCTATATAGAAACGTGATTTCTCTCTCTTACGCTTCTGCTTAGCATTGGCAGCTCTCAGCTCCATGACTTCCTTGGTCAGTAAAGCAACATTATGCATGGCCGTATGACATCCCTTCACTAGTTGATCAAGAGCCTGATTTGTAGGACTAGAGAGAATTTCCGTACGGCGTTTGATTCTGCTGCTCTGCCGCTCCAACTGAGTCACATTGCGAGGGGTCTTGGGGGTCCAGGAGGATTGAGATCCGTGAGATCCGTGAGCTGACCCCGGGGGGGTAGGAGTATGAAATTGAGTATGTAGGCGAGTAAGAACCTCATCTGGATTGTATGGCACTAGGCCTGTGGCTTTGAATCCGTTCTTTATAGTTATATCCTTCATAGCCTCCTGTCTAGCTGTTGTATAGCTGGCTAGAAAGTCCTCCTTGTCAATATAACTGATTCCTAGTCTCACGCTTTGTTCCACCCTCTTGCCGTACGCTCTCTTTAATGGTGAAAAGCAGCTCACATCTAGTGGCTGTAATAAATGAGAGGAGTGTGGAGGCATATATAATGATATAATGCCGTGATCCAGACAGAATTTATCAAATCTGGCCGTGGCATGACTGCCATGCCCATCCAACACAAGCAGTCTATATCTGCCCTTCGTACAAGCTTTAGT
Source organism: Paracoccidioides brasiliensis (assembly GCF_000150735.1). Taxonomy (NCBI): domain Eukaryota; kingdom Fungi; phylum Ascomycota; class Eurotiomycetes; order Onygenales; family Ajellomycetaceae; genus Paracoccidioides; species Paracoccidioides brasiliensis. The sequence goes on from NW_011371392.1 coordinate 9,698, forward strand.
AGCTCCGTTAAAGACCTTCCGCAGCCAATCAAGGCTAAGAGCGTCCGTGGTCCATCCCTTCTCACTAACGCCAATTGTCCAATCCTTTGGCAGCTGCTTGTACCAGGAGGCTTGATGAAGCTTGCCCTTAAAGATAATCATAGGAGGTAGAGCCCAGCCCGTAGCGTTAACTGCCTCGATCACAGTTGCCCATTCTCTATTCCCTGGCTGTAAAAGAGATGGCCTGCCAGCTCTCTCAGCTCTAGTAACCACCCAGGATGTTGAAATAACCCCCATTGTAAAGCCAATCTCATCAAAGTTATAGATATCCTCTGAAGTAATTCCATACTTCTTTATCGTACGATCCATCAGGGTAAACCATTCGTATATGATCTTTGAATCCTCGCATTGAGCTCGCTGATAGTCGTACTTGCGTGAGAACTTCGTCTTTAGTTCAGAATGCCGTTGTATAAATCTTTCTACCCATCTTCCTCCCACGGTAGTTGTAGTAGTGGATTCTCGCGCCTCAAGTAGTAGATTAGCCATTTCTCGTACGGTCGCGATCCGGGGAGGCTGTCCTCTCTCATCCATAGAGAGTATCCATTGAACTAGAGATTCCTCTTCAGTAGAGGTCAGCTTTCGATTTTTTAGTTGAGCATTCGTGTACGTGGTTCCACCGCGTAGTCTATCGTAAAGCGTAGTATAAGGAAGCTCGTACGTCTTAGCAGCAACGCGAATAGATGAAATTTGCTTAGTTTCATAATCTTTAATAGCTAATAAGAGCCTGGCTTCTTGATTAGAAGGTTCTTTGCTAGGTGTGGCTGTCATATTGAATGATTTAATAGAGTGGGTGATTGGGACGAAAATTTGATCGGTTAGGTGTCGTGATCGGTTAGGTGTCGGACTACGTTAACTAGTGATAAGTTATGTTAGTCATTTTCATAGCGTTGCAAACTCTGCAATCAATCAAGCTTGCCATTCTGTCATATAAACTAATTGTGATTGGGCCTTTTTGCCAGGTAGTCTAACAAGTTGTACACAAATGACTCAATAGTGTTTTATATCACATGGGTACGTGGTGAAATACGTTACAGGGAATGCAACACAGTCAAGGTTCATTGCAAGGCCATCTTTTGATATTCGATTCCCCAAGAGCCGGCTGAACAATTTGAAGGCCAGTGTCTCAATTTAGGGTTAACTAGAGCGGCTCTGCAGGCGAATTCCTAGACTAACTAGCGTTAAGAATAAGGCTCGGCAAGCATCTTTAAATCCTCCAAACTGGAACGTTGGAACGATCGAGATATTGTGGGGACATGAGTACGTCATGTATGGGGTCTGTAAGTTGCTCAATGTTGTTGTAGTTTTTATTGTTACAACATAACTAGCTGATATCACCAGGACAAAAACTTCTCTGGTATCACCGTGTCGCAGACTCTCGTTTCCCGTAAACTAGGTCTTACCCTTGTGATTCATCGCATGAACACAACGGGTCACCGAAAGCAAAGAGTGCATATATCTTAGACCTCAGCTGTGATTGAAAGGCTGAACTGTTTTTCTTCTTTGCGTGGATGCAATTCCGAAGTGGTTCATGCCTCCTGGCGATGGGGATACTTCCTATACACTGGGAATCTCAGCAAGTTTAAGTATCTCTAATTGCATTATACCTAATGATAATTTTCTTCTGGTAAAACCCGTTCAAGACTTTGTTTCATTAATCTGCCCTGGATGATGGCATTATGCCGTAGATGCTGTGACGTGCCCAGTGAAAGCTGCTGACTTGAATACATTCTGTGACATGTTAAAACTTGCTTTTGGGCCAACGAATCCTAAGCCATGTACAACTTCTTTGGGAATGACATCTAGACTCGATACCTACGCTTTCCAATACAAGTACTGGATGCATCTTTGTTGTTGCACCTTGATCGAAAGAAGCTGGGGAACTTGGACTCCATTGTACTCTCCGCCTTTCGATACAGCCTTGCTATGAATAGACGTCATATATTATTCCATATTAGCTTAGTTGTTTCTTCCGCTCCAGCACCCAGCTTGGCCCCATTGAGACAACAACCATTGGACAATTGGTATGCCTTTGAACCTAACATCCAGGAAACAGCATGTGGAGTTGGGTGTTATGAGGAGGGGAGAGGAATTGAAAAGGATATAAAGGGAATCAGAATCTTCTCCTTTTTATCTTCTTTTTTTTCCTCCACTACCACTCAGTCATTCATTTTCTACGCAAAGAACATAGTTCTTCTAGTTTTACAAGCTAATATCTCAAAAGGTTTACAAACTGCAAAAATGCTAAACATCAAAGTCATCTCCACTATCCTGCTCATTACCACCTCCTCCCTCCTCGCTACTGCCCACCCAGCAGCAGATTTCAGTGATGGCTATTCCCCAAAGGAACATTATCCCAACGCCCTTGTCTGCCCTACTTGCAACCCTGTCTCGGGCAAAAACTTCTGTGATATAACTACGTCCTGTATCAACATGGGTTACAGTTTCCACTGCGCCTGCCGTGCCGGCTATAAAGCGACCAAGTACGACGACCCCTACGGCAAGAAACAATTCCGTCTCCCATTCAAGCACTACGAGTTTCTCGTTTTCACTCCCGAGAAGACAGAGTGCAATACCCTTTGCAACGATCCTACTGCATCCGCCGATAAGCTTTGCAGTGAGGTGCCACTTTTGGACTGCAAGTTGTAAGGACAATTTTGTGGATGAAGGAGAGATAGGGGGGAATGTGGCGGTGGAGAAGGGGAGGTCTTGAGCATATTTGGGGTTTTGGATAGACTGTTGTTTAGAGAGGAAGGGAAGTTCAAATTTTGGCGACAACAAAGGTAACGTTTATGTGTGGACGAGAGGGAGCGTGGGACGCGAACTTTTATGAAAGTCAAGTCGACCGTATTAAGGATAATGATATATATTGATCAAGTTGGGTGAGATTTATGGGCAATCATTACTTTGTTTTTGGCTCGAAACCGCTTAATATACTAGTTAGATGACACTGTTAAATCAACCCCTTATTGTCATTCTCTGTAGAGCTATGTTGTTAAACTGTTATTTATCTGCGTAGCCCTTTTGTATACCATTATCATGTCTTTCTGAGGGGAAAATAATGATATAAATGACAAATTATTGACTTGATTCAGCTCTATGTGGTACTCCGTGTTCACTTGGCACCATACATACAACCCCAAGATATATCTCCTGGGTTCAAAACAAACACAACGGTCCTTAGTTTTAAAGCTACTCTGAGGGGGGGGGGAAGGGGGAGGAAAAAAAAGGAAAGAAAACACTGAAGGGCTAAGTAACGTAATCAACCACCCAACGCCCGTTTACACCCAACGCCCGCTCAAATCTTCATTTTTCATTCATCTTTAACCACCCACAACATGCACCACGAAGCAGTTATACAAGCCGCGATTGATGATTTGAACGCGCAATTAACGCCTAATTACACTGAGACCGCTAAAAAATATGGAATCAGCTGATATACATTGTCAAGGCGTTATAGAGGCGTTCAAATGTCAAGAAAGGAAGCAAGCTCTATCCACTGCAAAGCTCTCACTGATTCGCAAGAAAAACGGCTCCTTTTTCATATCAATCGATTGGCGGATCGCGGTTTCCCTTGTACGCCCCAAATCCTTCATAATCTCGTTGTTGAGATTCTAAAAGCACCTATTGGAGTCAACTGGGTGGCTCGGTTCTGCGAGCGCCACAAGGATGTGATCAAGTCGCTCTACCTGCGAAATATCGACCAAAAACGCAAGATTGCAGACAATTCTGCATACTTCAAGCATTATTTTGATCTTGTAATAGATTTCTTTCTTATACTGCTTTTTTAATTCTCATCTTGCTAATTTATCTTAATTTTTCAGCTGCAGGCAAAAATCACGAAATACAACCTTGAACCTGTGAATATCTACAACTTTGATGAGAAAGGATTCCTATTAGGATTTATTCACACCCTCAAACGTATTGTATCGATTAATTCGCTCAAATCGGGCCGTATGATAGGTGCCAGCCAGGATGGCAGTCGAGAATTCATAACACTACTTGCCTCAATTTGCGCAGATGGAACTTCGCTCCCACCTGCTCTCATATATCAAGGGGAATCAAGAGATATGCAAGATACTTGGCTCGAAGATTTTGATAGTGAAAAGGATCAGGCCTACTTCGCTGCTTCAGAAAATGGGTGGAGCAATGATGAATATGGGTTAACATGGTTAAAGAAGATCTTTGAACCTCTTACAAAAAAGAAGGCAGACCACAGATATAGACTTCTTATATTGAATGGCCACTCATCCCATGTTAATATGGCATTCATCAATTATGCAGATTGGAATTGAATTCTACTTGCTGTCTTTCCTCCCCATTCTACATACTGATTACAGCCGCTAGATGTTGGGATATTTGGACCATTGGGTAAATCATATTCCAAAACAACTGAATTAATGAATGAGAACTGGAATGGGATTCATACACACTACAAAGAGGTCTTTTTGGCAGCTTTTTGACACTGCGTGGAAGGAGGCAGTTACATCTTCAAATATTGAAGCTGCATTTGCTGCTACTGGCCTACATCCATTCAATCCGGAACGCGTTCTTAAAAAGCTTCAAATACGACCTTGCACCCCCCCTGATGCAATATATCAACCAAGAACACCTACCTCTATTGTTGGCCTGCGGAATTGGTGAAGCAAGTCAAGCAGCAGCAGCATCAAATATCTAATGATCTCAACTGGGTGATCCGTGCAGGGGAAAATCTTGCTCTTGATAAAGAGGTTCTTTTAATAGAAAATCGGCAGCTTCAAAAAGCTCTTAATCAAGAGAGGAGACGTCGCAAGCGTGGCAGGGCAATGGGGTTGCTAGATCCCTTGAATCCATCATTGGCGCAGTTCTTCTCGCCTGCAAAGGTGCAGAGCATCCGCGAGAATTTGGCGGCCTCAGAGGTTGCCAAAAAGGATGAGCAAGCTCGTAAGGAGGATGCAAAGCTGCAACGCACTATTCTTAAGGAACAGAAGGAGGCATATATCATCCAGCAGAGGATGGAGCGGGAGGCAGCTCGCCAGGCCACAAAACAGCAAAAGGAAATGGATAAGGCCGCAAGAGCTGCTCAACAGCAGATTGACAAGGAGCTTAGAGATGAGAAAAAGGCTCAGGAGCAAAAAGAAAAGGAAGAACGAGCTGCCGTACGGCTACAATCACGATTGAATAAGAAGATGATTGAAGAATTCAAAAATCACCCTTCCTAATCGGGAAAGTAGACCCTCGATTTCGCAAAGAGTGGCTAAATCGCGTTTTCAGAGCCCTGCCAGGGTGCCCACGGATCCACTGCCGGAGGGATATGACGATATTGCAATCTCTACTGGTTTAATGACTGCTTGCTCGCTGAATCTGCCTCCACCCAAGATTTCATGTTTTGGGCGAGTTATTAAGCCAAACAAATGTTTACTGAATTAGCTATATATTTTTATATGTAATTTTCTATATATATTTTCATCCTATAATATATCATCTTAAAGTCTAATTGCGTTGTTGAAATAACGTTGAAAATATTTCATCATAGTGATGGCGAAATGGCGGGCGTTGGGTGTAAACGGGCGTTGGGTGGTGGATTACGTTATCCGAGGGAAGCTAGCTACAGCTTCGCTTTAGCCCGTTCAACAGTATCCTCCTTCCGTGCCCGATCCTTCAACACCCGTCTCAGAATCTTCCCACTGGCACTCTTCGGGATTTCATCAACGAACCTCACTCCTCCTCGAAGCCGTTTGTGTGGCGCAACCTTCCCGGAAAGCCACTGCACAATCTGCTCGGCGTCTGCAGCAGTCCCGTCCTCTACCTTCTTACCGCTTAACACAACGTAGGCGCGGGGTACCTCAGAGCCATGTACCTCGCTCTCAACACCTATGACAGCAACGTCAACAATCACCTCGTTCTCGACTAGGACACCCTCAAGCTCAGCGGGTGCCACCTGGAAACCCTTGTACTTAATAAGCTCCTTGACACGATCAGTGATGTACAGGTTTCCATGCTCATCCTGATGCCCGACATCGCCAGTGCGGAACCAGCCATCCTGAGAAAGACATGCTGCAGTTGCCTCTGGGTTATTGAGGTAACCAAGGAATACGTTGGGGCCGCGCACATAGATCTCCCCAGTTTGGCCGACGTAGAGTTCAACAGGTTCACTTCCGTCGTCGGGGGAGGTCATATACTTGATTTCCTGGTTGGGCAGCAGACGGCCGACGGAACCAATGAATTTATTCCAATCCCCCCACGCTTGCGTATGTGTTGTCGGGCTTGTTTCGCTGAGGCCGTAGCCCTGTTTGACGCCAGTCTTAATGCGGGCATACACAGCGTCGACGAGCTCGCGACTGAGCGGCGCGGCACCAGAATTCATCAAGCGCAAGGAAGACAGGTCATACTCTTCAACTATAGGGTGTTTGGCAAGGAGGACTGCAACAGGAGGAACAATATAGGAGAAGGTAATGCCAAAGTTTTGGACATGGGCGCACCATTTTTCGATATCGAACTTAGACATGACAACCAGCTGGATACCGGTGTACATGGATTTATGGACGAGGCAGGTAAGGCCTAAATTCTGTGGTTAGTATATAGTTCTCTCTTGAGGTTATATTTGGCATATATAAATGGCTACACACCATATATGTGGAAGAATGGCAAAAACGCCAATACTTTGTCGCCATTCCCATCCTTCCCGCCAGTACAACTTAAATGGTCCTCTTCTCCAGCGGTAAGCTGTATAATATTTGAAACAATATTTCTGTGAGAGAGCATAACCCCTTTCGGTTCGCCTGTCGTTCCCGAACTGAAGGATAAAAACGCCAGGTCCTTCGCTGGATCGACACGCGTTTTGCGATACCTCGTTGCGCGGGAAATATTCTGTATAGAAGTGAAATGCTTAAACTTGGCAGTTGAATCCCTCCTATCGCCAAGCAGGACAATACGGTCATCGAGGATGCCGGCCAACTTGGCAGCAGCGATAGCAGTTGGCAGGAGGTTTAACTGGGTGACAAGCACCCTGGCTTTTGTCCCCTTAAGCTGGAGAGCCAATTCTTCGGCGGTATATGTTGGGTTTACGGGGGTAACGGCTCCGCCGGCCCAGTGAGTTCCCCAAATTACCGGGGGAATGTCAATGTCGTTTGGGGAAAGAAGGGCCAAGACGTCACCCTTTTGCCAATCCCAAGTAGCTTTCAGGCCTTTACCGAAATCAAGAGCAATGCTTTTGACTCGGGAATAGGTGTAGGAGCGGAGAGTGTCGGCATCTTGGAATATCACTGCAAATATGTTGTTAGAAAACACTGGCGGCCAGACATGGCGAACAGCCCAGCGGCAGAAGGGGTATGCATACACTAACTCACCTTTATCGTCAGGGAAAATCCTTTTCTTATTTTCAAACAACAAAGACCATAGATCCACATTTGGTATATCTACCGGTGGATAGGGTGACTGGGCCAGCATGATGGTAGGCTAACACTGACACTGACAATGTAAAGTACTTGGAAACAACGTCTACACTCGGGATACTCCAAAACAAGGCTCAGAAATAATGAGTAAAAAATGAGTTTTGAATATGGTGTAAAGGTTAGAGAAAGAAATATGGCATGGAAGATGGAGGAATTGTGTCGTAAAAAGTCGAACGTCAGTTGTTGGACTCCTTGGGGCCCGTGGGCGATGCAATCGTTGCTAAGAAGCAAGTCGTTGCTGGGGCAGAAAAATAATCGGTGCCGAGGCCCTATTCTCATCCCGAGATCTTAGGCCGATAATGCCGTCGCCCCTTTGTCGATATTAGATGCAAATCCTCTCTACCGCTGTGAAGGTAGACAATCGTCTGAGAATTTTGTGAAAATGAATATCTATATATAAAGATGTTCCAACATGGAGTTCGAAAGGGGGTCCTTCGACAAACGAAGCGAATAGTTGCTTGATGACGTGAAAAAATTTGGTGTTTGATGATAACTACATGTCCAACAGCATTTAAATACGGAGAAACTAGACTTTTTTAAGCCAATAGTATAATAGTATCCACACATCAGAAGGACAGGAACAGTGACAGGCTCAAACCCTGTACCAGGAGGATATCAGCGTTATCACACCGTAAAGGGAACAGGGTGTAGAAATTACTCTCTTATTCATTGTAACTGAGAAAAGTATTTGATTCAATTTGTTTCTCAAATTGAAGATGAATTTTGAGCTATGAAGCAAGTTTATTGCTTCTTTGTTTGAGAGCTTTAAAATGAGATATTGTTTCATTGTCTGGTTTTGTTACGGCGCAGCCAGTCGCTGGTAGTTAATATGGATTAAGGTTGATCCGCTCCAATTCTCAACCATATTCAGTTGCTTATATTGATCCGCTCTGACCACTTATTTATATTTGGCTGCTTGTTCATTCCAACATTCTAATCCTCAGTTTAGCATTCTTGTCGCAGCTGCCTAGTTAGATAGATGAATAGTGTTAGGGAGCAAATGCGAGCTGCATGAGAAGGGAACTCTCTGCGTTGCTAACTGCTGTATAACGAAGTACTAAGCTTGATGGGATGAAAGGGTGGGCCTGCCTGGATTATAACCATCCGCATGGTCGCGTGGTCACGTGATGAGGATTAGGCCTAATCGGGCGCCGAGCTCAATCCGACGTCGAGTCGAACCGGGCACCGGGCCTCGGTCGCTCGGTCAGACGCTGAGCCAGCCGGGCGCCGGATCAAGTCTAACCAGGCGCCAGGCCTCAGTCGGGCTCGGTCAGGCGCTGAGCCTAACATCACCCCCTAGTCTAGGGACAGGCATGTCCTCATGCTGGTAGGTCATCATCAACCTCATCCTTCAGGTAGCTGTCTGTCTCCCATGCCTTCAGCCACTCATCTAGTTGTCTTGAAGGTTCAGCTTTTGTAGAGTTAGTCTTATAAAAGTCACATATGACATGTGATGATTCTTTGAAATCATGAGCTAAGTATTAAAATAAGTTCTCATTAAATCTCTTTTAGTGAACTTGATATTGCAATTTGTCTCAATTTATTTGACTAACTAATATATGCTTCACTTCTCATTTATTTTCTTCATTTATCTCAATTGAATCTGATGGTTTGATACTCTGTTCTGATATAGAGTCTCTTGAATTCTTATGCAGCTTGTCTAAAGAAAAGATTGAATAAATCTTCATGATTATGAGAAGATTTAGTCTATAAATGTTACTTATTCTCTCTAGAATCCTGAAGAGATCTATGTTCTATGCTGTCAGCTTACAGCTTGATCAGTTAATTCTGTATGATTTCAATGTCAAATAGACAAAACCTCTCATTGTGAAGTTAAATATCTAATGATATTTATCAGTCTATCTCTTCATCTGTTTTTGTGCTATCATTATGCTCTTATCTACTCACTTTCAGATCTCTTTCATTTGTTTAACAAAGTTTTGAGCAGCTCTTCAGTTTGTCTTCTTTTCTGTTTTTAGTTCTCTTGATAAAGGTCTTTAGTTAAATGATATTTATGACTATTATTCATTTGCAGCTAGAAATGAAGAGATTCTAGTAAAGATGTTTAAGATGACTATGAAAGCATAATCTATAATGAGTAATTACTCATCTCAGTTATTTTGGTAGTAATTAATATATGAGTGAAGATGTGTAATAATATACTAATTTGTTATCTCTGTCTATTCATCTATCTGTATATGATATACTGTTGAAAGTTTCAACTTTATATCTAAAATTTCTATGAACTTATTTCAGAAGTTTGATATGAACTGAGAGTTGCAGTCAGAGACAATCAAGTCTAATATCTTATTATAGAAATAGTAGAATCAGATGAATAGTAAGATCAGCTTCTGAACTGTAACTTCTCAAATAATTAAAATGAAGATTGTCTTTTAGCTTAGTTAGTATACTATAATTAAAATAATATTATAATCTATTTTACTTTTCAGCATATTTATGAAGTCTATTATCATGTACTATTATGCTCATTTTGATATTAATAATAACTTTAACAAATCAAAAGTCTTATCTTTTGAAATTTTATAAATTCGGCACATATGACAGTTCTAAATATAGTATAGAATATCTGTTAGTCAAATGACTCATCAATAATGTGATTGCATCAGAGTCAGAGTCTTTCATTCTTCAGAATATGCTATTAAAGCTTAATTATGAATTTTCTACAGTAGCTCAGCTACCAGAGTTTTCTTTTTCTAAACAGATATCACTAGTCTTTCATTATACTGTAGCACATTATCTTTCATTGTATAAAGACTATTCTCATCATCTGTCTGCTGTCAAAGACTTAATTGAGATGACTGTCTTATTTAAAAAACTATGTATTCAGCAATATTCTCTTTCTCTAAGAAGTTAATACTAGCAATATTCATAGAGAAAGTAATCTGAGAGTCAAGAATCTCTGATTTTAGAAGAATTTATATATAACTATTTTATTATCTTCTAATCTTTTGAAATCTGCTCAGTGTATCTGTTAGCAAATTGATTTTGTCTGATTAATACCTAATCTCAAAGTAGAAATAGGAAAAAAACTCTACTTAGCAGATTTGACGCACATTCAGTTTTTTGATAGTCATAAAAGTATTTCAGTATATAATGATCAATGAGAATTTTGAATTATTTTTTCCATTATAGTTTTTCAAGCTTTGTTCATTATTTTTATGAGACTCAGACCACTGCTAGCATTTTCTTATCATAAATCTCATAGTTGAGCTTTACATCATTTATTAACTTGAAGTAGAAGATCACAGAGTGTTAAAAATTATCATTTAATCTTTGATTCAGTATTTCAATCATCACTTCATCTGAAATATCAGTCTTAATATGAGTTTTATATTCAGAATCATAGTAATATAGAGTTCAAATCTTCATTAGCTACTTCTTTAATTTCTTAAAGACTGTCTGACATTCTAATATCTATATAAATAAAATTATTTTCTTTACCAACTGGTATAGTGATTTTGCAATTTAGCTATAGTTTCTTATAAATCACTAATAGAAGTTGTCAAATTCTAGAAATGATTAAACATTTTTAACTGTGATTAAAATCTATTACTTTGTGACAACAGCAGTCTTCTTATAGTCTATCTCAATCCTCTTTATGATAATGATAAATTTTAGATATTTTGTTTTCTAAATAGTAAATTTATATTTTTAGATGCTAGCTTGCAAGCTTACTGTCTTTAATCAGTTTAGTATTAGATTTACTTACTGTTTATATTATTTAAAAGTTCTGCTGTAAATTAGAAAATCATTCATGAATGCTATTATAAACTTGTTCAAATAATAAAAAAAATACTATTAACAAATTATTAAAAGTAGACAGAGATATTTATAAGATCAAAGAGAATCATCTGATATATGTAAATCTTATAATAAATTCTAAACATGCTCAGATTCTCAAACTCAGAGTTCATTCAGATATAATAAAATCTATACTAAATATTCAGCTTTGTAAAATATTTTACTCTGTTGAATCAGTCTATTAGCTTATTTATTTGAAGTATGAAATACTAATCTTATTTAATTATAGCATTTAGCTTACGAAAGTCAACATAGAATTGTAGCTTCTTCTTACTACAGACAATTAGAATTAAAAAGATATAAAGAGCTGAACTTGCTATAATAAAATCTTTTACTAAATTAACTTCAAGATAGATCTTTACCACTTCTAACTCTGTCAAATTTATCTTATATAAAGATGTATATCTGATGTTTTAGATGAGATCAGTATCAAACTAAAGCTTTATTTTAAAATCAACACTTTTATATAAAGAGAATAATTTATCTAATGCTTTTTTTGAGAAACAGTTCTTCTAATTCTTTAGTTATTCTGATAAGTGACTAATTAGATTCTCATCAGATTTCTTATTTGCATCTGCTAGATGTTATCTCTCTTTAAGCTGTTTACTAATTTCATATAGATTGATTATAAAGACTGTTGAGTTCTTATTCTTTATATACTTATGAAATAAAATGACTTCAATGAAGTTCATATTCATTATCTATGATACTGCTCTCTTTAAGACCAGTCTCTATCTTGTCTCAGACATAATGACTGAGCTGATTTCTTTCAATCTTTGAAGCTGAGTGTGATATTTCTATCTGATCTCTTTGTTCAGTTTAATCTCTCTTTATTTTACATCTTTGTGATGCTCAGACTTAGAGTCTGAACACTTTAATATTGATTGAAGTATTATCTTCAACATTAGCTCTGTAATTTATTCAGAGATAGACTGTTTACTTAGTCAAATCAGGTATTGATTTTTAACATCAAGTCATATATTCTATACTACCAGCTACTTTCATCTCAAAATAACAAAGTGCTAGTCTAAATTCATTATCAGTAGAGAGACATTCTAAAATCTTCAATTATTCACTCAGAGGTTTAAAGTTAATGTGCAGTCTATCATTCTATTGAAGATGGTATTGTATCTCTTCATGTGATACTTATATAAAAGTTCTTGAATCTTTTTATCAAAAAATCTTGTCAATTATGTGATATATTAGATATCAATAAAATTTACATCATTTGCTTCAGTATTAGTAAGAGAATTTGTAGAAGTAGCAATTTTATTATAGACTAACTTAATTAATATATTAAATCTTTTTCTCTCAATTAAGTTCTTTATATCAAACCTCTTATAGACTATTAAATTATCTAAGATGAAGTCTTCTCTCAAACTCACTTTTTTTCTAAATTTACTAAAAACTTAGAAATATTATTATCTATAAGCTCAGCAATCATCTATTGAGATTTTTACTTCACAGAGCAGTTTCTGACAATGTGATCTTTTTTTTTGTAATAGTACTAAATATCTAAATGAGAACTCAAGACCTTCTTTATAGTAGAAGATTTTGAGATAAAAATATTGAGAGATATTTGACTATTAACAATTCACAAAATGTTTTCTTTGAAGATATTAATCTTATTTCTTTGCAAGTTTTTGAATTTCTAAGTGATGTTAATTGTCTAAAGAATATGAACTATCTATGTATAAATTTTTTGAAACTCAATATATATATTAGTGATTATATTGACTATTACTATCATTCTCTGAAGATCAAAGAATAGCTTATTATTAAAATCTATTTTATAGTTTCTCTTGATAATCTTGATCTCATTCATCAGATGTAAGAATTTTGTGATAAATTTATGATAATTATTCTTATTGTGTATAATTAATTTGTGATAATCACTTTTGATATTTTGCAAGTTGTTAGTATTCTTATATATTAATTTAAGATACTTAAATATTTCTTCTGCAGTTTGATATTACTTGAGATAATTTTCTTTCATACAGAATACAATATAATATACTGCATCTTCATCAATTTAGTTTTCAATATATGTAATCTTCATGCATTCAGTGAGATAGTAATCAGTATTTTCCCAAAACTTATTCTTTATATGAAAGAGCCAATGCTTAAACTTTAACTTTTTATCATCAGTTTAATGTTTTGAATTATCAATCTTGACAGATTATCTTGTATTCTCTGAAAGAATGATATCTTAACTTATTGTTTGATTGCTAACTGTCATTCAGATTAAAATATGATTAAGCTCATCATATTCTGCAATGAGCTCATTAATTTAACTCTGTTTAATAGTAGTCTGAGCTGCAACATCATTTTATTTCATCTGTAGACATGTGACTGTGTCTTTC
>NW_011371392.1:24445-25433 GCF_000150735.1 Paracoccidioides brasiliensis
TAGTAAAAAATAGATAAAATTAGAGATTCTTGAGAAATTCTATTTCAATAAAAGATTTTTTTCTATTTTATTATATAAAAAGAAGCTTAATACTTTTTTTTATTATAAAATAAATAATTTATTTTATTATAGACTCTGATAACTTTAGCTCTTATATAATTGAAATCATTTTATTTCTTGAAAAATGATCAAAAGCATCTTTTATATTAATAAAGATAGTAATTGAGATTAAATTATTATTTTTAGCTATTTAAATATTATAAATAGCTGATAGAACTGCATATAGAGCTGAATTTTATTTTTTATTACTTATTTAATCATTATATAGTAAATCAATAATAGTAATTAGAAAAGAAAATCTAGGATTAGTAATTTTTTTTAAAATCTTTTTTAAATATTTCATAAAAAATATAACTTTATAGAATTTAAAAATTAATAAATTTTTATTAAACTTTATTAAAAGTTGTCTATCTTTAGCATATTAAATAATATCAATGTTTTATCAAAGAGAAAAATAATATAAAAGTTTTTCTTTTAGCTCTAAGTATACTTTTTATATCATAAAATGATTTATAGAGTCAGGTCTAGTAGCTGTTTTAATAGAACTAATGAAAATAGCTATTTCTAACTCATCTTTCATTAAGTCAAACCACTTTTACTTTGTTTTATTATCATAATATTTATTTATAGAAATGCTTTTTTTATATTTTATTGACTTTGAAAATATAACTCTTATATATATTTAATATTGTTCTTGAAATATATTAGTAATATAATTTTGATTTTGATATTTATATTTTAATATAAAAAGCTTTACTACTCTTCTAGATTTAGTATAGTTAAAAGCTTTAAAAATATTTTTATTTTTTACATTTTTAAGAAAATTATCCTAGTTTTTAGTTTTTACATATTTAATACTAGAAAAGTAGTTGTGATTGGTATCTTTATATATGTTTACAAATATCAATTTTCTTTTTTAATCTTTTGA
>NW_011371393.1:0-24062 GCF_000150735.1 Paracoccidioides brasiliensis
ATTAAAACTAGAATTTAACTATTTTACTAATTTAACTAATAAATAGTAATTAATTCATATATTTATTAAGTTTTATCTCAAAATAATACAGTATTTAATAATTTTTTAACAAAAGATACATTTATATTTAATTTTAATCTAGGTTTCTTTTCAATTGAAATAAAACAAGTAATAAAACAGAATAAAATAAAAAAAAATAAAATAATAATAAACATAATAGAAAAAAAATTAAAAAAAAGTATTTTTAAAAATATTCTTAACTTTTTATAAATTAAATATTAAATTTATTTAATATTGAAATCTATTCTCTATAGATAATTTATATTTTCTTTATAAACTTAATTAAAAACTTTTTTTCTAATTCAATATTAAATAGAAAGATTATATTTAATAAATTAATTAAATATTTTTCTTTTAATTTCTTATCTCATTGTTTAATGAGCAATTTATTAGTATATAATTTGAACTTTCAACTATATTATAAGAATCACATTTACTAAAGTTTAAAAAATCTATAAATCTTTTTATGTATGATTTAAAGTAGTTATATTCATATTTCAATTGTATTATAAAAATTTTCAAGTATATATAAATTTTTTTCTTCTTTCAATAGTTTACTAATAGTGATATCTATTAATAATTTTAAATTTTTCTTTTAAGAATAGAGCTTATTATGATTTATACTTTCTATATTTAAGCTTTATAATTGATTTTTAATCATAGTATATATTCTATATAGTTGAAAAGATAATATCTTCTTTAAGTTATTAAAGTATTCATTCTAATCTAGAAATCTTTCTCTATTTAATTCTTTTTCATATATATCTGAAAGATATAAAGTAGATACTTTTATTTAAATTGAATGATTTATATTTATTTTCATAATTCTTAGAATATAATTTAAACAGCTTTTATCAAATTTAATAGCTGGTGATGAAATTGATGCTTATATTTCTATAGCTCTAACTGAAGATGTTTTAAAAGCTTTTGAAATTCTTTTTAAGACTTTATTTTATAATAGTTAAAATTAATTTATAAAGTTTTTTTTGCTCTTTTCATCAAATCTCTACTGTATAATCTGATATAAAAGCTATACAAGTTATATATAATTATCTTATAGCTTGCAAAAATAAATCTTTTTTTATATCAGAAAATCTAATAATATTATTCAAAGTTCTCTCAATCTGTGTAATTTTTTTTAATTTATGAACTTTAAAGTTGAGCTTTGAGTCTAAATCATACTCCTAGCCACCTTATAGAAGTTTTTGATTTTTTAACTTTATTTTAAAAAGTAATAATTTTCTTTTATTTATTTTTTTTAAAGTGAAAATAAATTAATTCAATTTTATTTATATCAAATTGAATAAGATTTTTACTTTATTTTTTAAATATTTTCCTTATAGCTTTCTTTATATTATTATAATTTTCTTATATAGATTTAGAACTTATACTAAAATTAATATTATTATCATAGTTAAAGTATAAAATAAAAATAAATAAAAGAAATTAAAAATTAATTACTAAATAATATGCAAAAATTTTTTTATTAACTTAAAATAAATTTAACTATTAAGCTAAACAGTTACAAATTAATATACTGAAACTATAATAAATTTGAAAGATCTTTGAAGTATCTAATTACTTTTAAAGTTTAATCTTATAAAGAATATATTGAAACTTAGTAATATAGACTGTTAAAAGTTCATTTGAGTTCTACTATTGACTGTAATGTTTATCTTCTACCTTAATTATTTTATTTAAATTGTCATATATATGAGAAAGCTGATTAAAAATTTAATTATTATTTTAATTACTTACTTCTTCAACTTAAGCTAACTAAGGAAAGATTATCACTTGTATTCTTAAATCTAAATTCAAGTCGATATAGTAGAATTGAATGATCAGATCTTTAATAATAGCTTGATTAATATATAATTTAACTTTGATTGAGAGAAGTCAAATATCAAATTTTAGAATTTGATCATTAAACTTTTTAAGATCTGATAATAAGAGTTTCAGATAAAATTGAAATTGAAATTGAGAGCTTTTTAGAGCTATCTGCAAGAATTAATATTTAGCATGCAAGAACTAGTATTCACTATGCAAAGATTGATATTTAATTCAAAACTGTTAATTTTAATTGCAGAGCTTCTGAATAATACTTTTAAATTTCTGATGAAGAGCAGCAAAAAAAAATTTAATAATAAAGATAAGAATAATAAAGAACCATAAAAAAGAATAAAAATTAACTAAGATTTTGAGCACTCAGCACAGTTGCAATAACGAGAAGCTTATATGAACATAGATATAAACATACAGCCTGCATACTCAATCTTCAAAGCTTTTGAGAAAGAGGAGTTTAGTATTATATCATGGCTCAACTAGAGGCATGATGAAAAAAAGACAAAAGCTTCAATTCATCTATCTAACTACAGCTGCGACGAGAATACTGAGGATTAAAATGTGGGAATGAGACGAGCAGCCTAATATATATAGGTAGTTGGGGATTGGAACGGATCAAACTTCAAAGCGGAGCGAATGAGAGCAACCAAATATGATTGGAGTCGGAGCGGATCAACCTTATCCCATATTACCAGCGACTTACGCCGTAACAAGTTGCAATCCAAATGAAGATAAATAAATATTTGATTATCAGCTAAATAAGCTACTTTGATAAAATACTAAAATGCTCTATAAAACGAGAGTCTGAGAAAGTCTCTGTTTATATATATATATTTTACTAGTGATTGTTATGTTATTGCTAAACAGTTTCTGTAAAGTATTTATTTAAAAAATAGTTGCTTGCAAAGTGATTGATAAGCAGTTTTCTTTATATGATTGCTAGTCATACCCTTTTATAGCGCTGTACTCAGTGCTGTAGCTAGCCAGTATCATCACAACTGAAACCAGTTAAGATAAAGAATGAAAATGAGTGGAGAATTGAAAATGTTCCAATGAGCTGTATCTCTCATGAGAAGCTTCAATACTGAATAAAGTGGCTAGAATCATATATAGTCATTCTTGTAGTGTGCAAACTCTGCAATCAAGCATGCCATTCTGTCACTAACATGTTGGGTCCTGCCTCTAACTCTTCATCTGCCAGTCATTCCCTGTTGTCCATATATTCAAACTCTGAAAGCGCCACGGACAGATGCCCAATGTTAAATAATTGAATTCGCAGAATCCACAAAATCCACCAAACTCCAACTCCGTCCCTCGACACACCCGAAGCAAAATGCTAACCGAATCTGTCGTTCAATCGTCCTATCTAGCTTCGCAGGAGGCATACCACATCTTCACGGTGGTCATCATGGTATTCCCTAGAAATTTCTCCGTATCCTTCAAATCAAGTGTACACTGCTTCGCATGCGAATATCGAGGCGACCAGTCATCCAGCAATTGCAATGACGATGACCCCTGCATCATGCGCTCCAAGGTATACAAGCAATGGACAACATAGAAGTTCCAGTTCGTATGAAGGGCGGGATATAGTCCTGCCTGGACTTCGTCGAGTGGCACTGGATTTCCCTCTGGTGTTTCCCAGTACCATATATCTTTATACCGGGTTAAGAAGCCTGTGTAGAGATCCTCGTCCCAGCAATTTGCTTGCTGCCAGCTGAAATCTATCATGTCGAAGTGGCAGCCACGTTTGCGGGCTTGAGAAGGGGAATTCCCGCATTGGGAAGTATAGAGTAACTGCATCCGTTGTAGTTGGTTGCTGGAAATGGTTCGTAGGGACGTTGTATACAATGAGCTCAAGGCTGAGTATGAGAGCAATGGTCGATGAAGGGTGGAAATGAGTACAACTGTTACTCCTGTTATGGATAGGATGCTGATTGCAAATATATATATTCGGAATCGTAATGTTCGCTTTGTGACGCTCTTGGAGAGCTTTTGTGGCAGGATAGGGTCGACGCTTGAGATGTCAGGACCCATCTGGATATAGAAATCTTCGAGTCTCGCCATCTTATCTGTTCTATGAGAAAGACTCGGTGTAAGAGATGTATATGGCAGTGTTGGTTTATGTATATACTGGCAAGCTACCTAGGAAACGTGAACGACCTGTGGCTGGGAGAACTGATTCAACGTCTGCAAATCCTTGTTGAGAGGGATTGAAGGATAATAATGGAAGGAGAGCCACGTATATATATGTGCTCTAAATGTGGATAGTCGGTATTATGGAAGGATTCTGACAAGGGGAGAGGGGACTGACAAAGCTAGATCTCCGGGTCACATACTGAAGCCGGATTTCGGAGTAGGGAGCATGCAGAGCAAAATTCACCAAGAAGGATACCCGGATAATAACAAGTAATACCAACCCTGGGTATCTTATATATGAAGCAGATCATATAACAATGCATTTAGAGTTGTGAAAAGCAAAACGTGCTCTACTCGCTTCAGCAAGGGCTGAAACCCATACAGCTCTCCGCAACTTCAAGAGGGGAGGGCGGAGCGTCAATATGTTGCAGCAGCGGTTTTGAAAGCGTCAACGAAACCTGGGTATTCCTTGGTGTTCCGACTCAAAGTGACTCCCGAGTCCGATAATAATAGATTCCTGTTCTTAGAGTAATTGAGATCTTGGTTTCTCTCTCCCTGTTCGAACCTACGACCAACGCTTTCAGGTTTCAAACCCCTTTGGAGCAATTTCATGCCTTGTGGCTAGCGGAGGCTTGCGTTGGCCAGGGGGGATTGGTCGCGATTTTTCTGGGGCTGATCAGTGAGAAGACACCAGTAACTAGCACAGGTGGGTTTTTCTGACAGTCTCCATGGGGGCCAACGCAAGGTTAAAACGAGGTCACAATTAAACATCTACAGCCTTTTTGGGATGATCATGAAGATACTAGGCCATACGAAATAGGTATTTGATGATGATCCCAAAGGTTATGTGAGAGGAGATAATAACCTCGCCAGGTGGTCACCAGAGGTCATATAACAGGAAAAGTTGCTGACTAATCATGCCGCTGCGCAACCCACACCTTATAAAAAAACAACCTCATTCTGTCGGAACCATATTTTTGAAATATCTCCACAACCACTGCTCTATTTTACTCATACTGTGGCTCAATCTACTCGTCAGCTCTCTAGGTACCGCCCAGTATCAAGTAGATATGGCGAGTGGTCAAAATACCCCACAGGTGGGTATCCAGCCACCCAAACTAAGTGACCATGCCACTCAAATTGAAGCAGACATCCAAGCTTTCAAAGAATATCATATAAATCTGCTAGGTAAAACATGAAACCCAACATGGCAGATGATTGAAGCCTTCATGAGCAGTGTCAGTGTCTATGTTAAGAAGACTGAAAGACAGTCAACTCAGACTGAACTGACTGCAGACCTCTGAGCCACTGTAAAAGCTCAGAAGAAGATGAGAAAGAATATAGTTCAAATCAAGAACATACTAGCAGCTCCAGCTGTAAAGCTCACTGGGGCCAACAGTCTATTCTATGCTCAAGTCCTGCAGAAACCATATCTTCTGAGAACATCAATACAATTCAGACCCTCAAGTGGACTACATGAGATTCTAATTAAAATAGGAAATACTGTCTCAGAAAGTGAAATATGGACAGTCTCAGAAGAAACAATCAAAGAAAAGATCAATAAAACACTGGAAAAAAGTCAAGTTCAGGATCTGAAGAGTGTAAAAACTCTAGCTGTAAAGCAACATTCAAGTGAAGACATCACACTGTACACAAATGATTAGAACACAATAAGGAAAATGCAGATATACAAGAAGAAGTGAATGAAAGCTTTTGAAGACACAGCAGCTCTTCAGATTATTATCTTTGAAATTCTAATTCATGAAGTCTCAACAGTAATAGATGTCACAAACATCAAAGAAATGAAAGACAAGATACAGTGGAACAATTCAATATTGAAAACTGCAAATGTCAAGTACATAGAATGACTTAAAAAGAAACTTGAAGAAAAAAGAGCATTCACATTGATAGTGAAGTTTGATAATAGTGAGCATGCAGATAGTGCAATCATTAAGAAGATTGCACTAGAAGTTCAGATGTTTATCTGTGAATATTACAATAGAATCTGCAAGCTGAGACAATGCTTCAAATGTCAAAAGTATGAACTTATTGAAACTCATTGCAAGACAAGTTAAATCTGTAAATACTGTGCAGAAAGTCACAGCACTGTGAGCTGTGATAAAAGAATAAAAAAAAAACAGAGACAAATTGCACAAACTGTAGTGGAAAACACTCAATATAAAGTGTTTAATGTGAGAAAAGAAAGGCTGAGCTGGCCAGACTTGAGGAAAGAAAGAGAACAAGATCATATACACATCAGAAAGCAGCAGCAAGATACTGACAAAGTACCACAAATGAATTGTGGACTGATAGAAAAACAGATACTTCAAAGAAAGTCTTAGTCAGATCTATTCTCCAGTCAAGAGTGAGAATAGACTTGGGTCAAAAGAGAGGCTAATCCTCAAGAAAGAGCATGAGAGCTGGAACCCAGGAAGAGAATGAAGAAGATGCAGTCAGACAGATGCTACAGAAGCTGAGCAATAATCAGCAATTGATTACTTCAGTGAAGAACTTCAATCTGAACAAATATCAGTGATATGCAAGTCAAAGAAGTCAACCATCAACACAGATCTCAGACATGCATATGATCTTCAATAAATAATACAACTCTATCAATACTTCAATACAATGTCAACAAGTCTTGAGATTAAGTCATGGCATCACTGCTTGCTGATCAAGCAGCATTAACATATGATATTATAGCTATTCAGAAACCATGGTGAAACAAGTTTCAAGAGATCATATACTACTCAGTCAAGAACCAATTTGATCTGATCTACCAGAAGAATAAGAAAACTCAGATATGCTTTCTCATAAACAAAAGAATAGAAGAAGACTGGACACATACACATCATACAATAGATATTGTGATCTTAAAACTGCAAGTGAATAAGAAAAAAATGCTATGCATACACAATGTGTACAACTCAATTACAAGGACACTTGAAATGAATGATGCAATACCAGATCTCCAAAAGGCCCTAGAGAAGGAATCTGAAGCTGAGCATGTAGTACTGGAAGACTTCAATCTCCATCACCCATTGTAGGGTGGATTCAGAGTCAGAAAGACATCAGAAAGAGCTAAAGTCATGCTTGAACTGATAGCAGACTATCAACTAGAACTGCTTATATCTATTGGGACAAGAACATACCAGGAAGTGGGAGAACCAACCACACTAGACCTGGTTCTGGGAACACACTGAGTTCAAGAAAGAGTGATATGCTGTGGACTAGCTGAAGTGAAATTGAATCATGACTCAGACCATTTATCAGTGACAATCATTCTGAACATGTCAACAGCTCAAAGTGAGTCAAGAAAGAAGAGAGTTTGACACAGATTGAAAGAAAAAAAATTCAAGAAGAATGTCAGAAAGAATCTATCAGAAGCAAGCAAGTCACTAAGCAAGAAGAAAATCAATCAATATCTGAAAGCTATAGTCAAGACAATCACAACAGTCATTGAAACTCACTGTTCAGAGTCACACATCAATTCACAATCAATATCAAACTGGACATCTGAGATCAAGGAAGCTCAGATAGAAGCAAGATGACTGAGATATATTCATCAAGAAACCCAGTCAGAGAAAGCATGAAAAGACTATAGAAGAGTTAGAAATCACAAAGAAAGACTTATTCAGAAGCTCTTGAGAAGAAATCATAGAAAAAGAATACAACAAGCAATAGAATTCACAGAAGGCCTCTGGAAGCTGGTCAAATAAGCTAAGAATAGAGAGTTCAGAGCTGCTCACACACCATCTCTAAGATATGAAAAAGACCCTCTAGAATCTGAACTGGAGAAAAAGTATGATCTGCTCAGCAAAACCTTCTTTCCACTCTCAGGCATTGCCAATCTCAATGACATAGCTGGAACAGTATACCCAGAATCAATTGAATGGCCAGAAATCACACTCAGTGAGATACAGAAGACAATTCAAAAGATGACTGCAAAGAAAGCACTGAGCTCAAATGAAATATCAAATCTGATTTTAAAGATTCTGGTAGAAGAGCTGACTCAGCCTCTCACAATTCTATTCAATGCCTGCATGGAACAGAAATACTGCTTAGAACACTTTCAAAGATCTATAATAGTAGTGCTCAGAAAATCAGAGAAAGAGAACTATATTCAGATTAAATCCTATCAACCAGTGGCTCTGCTAAATACAGTGGGGAAACTGCTGGAGAAGATCATTGTCAAAAGAATGTTCTACTGAGTAGAGAAGTATGATCTTCTTACAGAAATGCATCTGAGTGAGAGAAAAGAAGTCTCAACTGAACATGCTCTGCACTGGCTACTGAAGAAGATAGAAACAGTACAAAAAAGATGGATAATATTCAAAACAGTATCCATACTGTCTTTGAATGTTTCAGATGTCTTTGACTATGTCTCACACTCAAGACTCCTTAACAATCTTCAAAAATGAAGAATCCCAATTGCTGTGGTGAGATGGATAGAAAGCTTTCTGATAGATTGAAGAACCTCTATCAAGCTTTCAGAAGACAGCTCAGAGAAAAGAAATATGCAATCAAAAATTCCACAGAGATCATCAATGTCATCAATACTCTATCTATTCTTTAATGCAGATCTGATGGAGGACTGTCAGAATTCAGAAAATGACACAGCAGAAATGGGCTAGATAGATGACATAAATATTGTAACCTCAAGCAGCTCAGCTGAAGAGAACTGCAGAACATTTGAAAGAATTCATGAAAAGTGCAGCAAATGAAAGGCAACACATGGCTCAAAATTCAATCCAGCAAAATACAGTCTGATGCATTTGTCCTACAGATTTAGAGAACTCAATGACAGCTATACAATGACCATAAGAGAATATACAATCACATCAAACTGATGCTGCTGGATACTAGAACTCATACTTGACAATCAGCTCAGATGAAAGAATCATATTGAGAAAGTAAAAGCCAGAACAATCAAGACTCTGAGAGCTCTCATCAGCCTGGCAGAATCTATCTGAGGCACAGAATATAAGAGTCTGAGAAATATCTACAAGACTGTTATTTTGCCATAGATGACATTTGCAGCATCAACATGATATGCACCAGCTGAAAATACACTCAACTACAGATCAGTACTGCTCAGCAAGCTTGAGACTGTGCAAAGAAAGACAGTCAAGATTATCACAGATGCATTCAAAACAGTTTCTGAACCAGCACTGAATATTGAGGCTCACCTTCCATCACTGCAACTGCATTTGAAAAGAATTACAGCTGAAACATATCTAAGGCTCAGAACAACCTCACAATAAAACACTCAAGATAGAATTCAGAAAGAGGAAATCTGGTAGAGCTACAGAGATGACTGAGAATCTCTGTCAACAAAATGAACATCTCTGAAATGACATGAACACTGATGCTGAAAGACTCTTGGCAGAGAAGAGATTAATAATCTGAAAATCAGAAAGCTCTATATAGTTTCTCTCTGGTGAAAACCACCAGAGACACATATAGAGGATAGAGAAGCAGCAAGAAAGAGTCATGATAAGAGATGACTAGAAGAACTGAGAGCACAAAACAAACTGATAGTATATACAAATGAAAGTGTTATAAATAACAAGATAAATGCCTCAGCAGTGCTTGAGAATCTTAACTTCACAGAAAAGATATACTTGAGAAATGCAACCAGAGCAACAGTCTATCTAGCTGAACTCAAAGAAATTCAAACTGCTATGTTCATGGCTCAAACTCTGAACAAAGATGCTATTATCTTCTCAGACAGTCAGACAGCAATTCAGACAATTCATGACCCTCAAATCAATGATCAATAAATTCTTGAGCAAATTGTGGAAATCTGAAATCAACTTCAGAAGATTGATATCCAGATTGAAATAAGATGAATATCAGCACATGAGAGTATGCCAGGGAATGAGCAAGCAAACATGGCAGTCAAGAAGGTCACAGGCTGGAGGCTAGCAAGAAATGCATGAGATCAGAATGTTCAGATGAATACTGATCAATTGGCACAGACAGCAATCATTCAGATATCATTGAAGCTGCTCAAGACTAGACTAAGAACTTAAATAAAGATGACTTGAGTGAAAATCTGACAACATGAGAAACAAGAATGAGATCTCTTCTGAATAGTCAGAGAACTCAGCAAGAACATCTCTAGACTTCACTCAAAGCTGATCTGATCTCTGTCAAGTATTCTAATCCAGCTGCACACAGGTAACATTGGATTATGCCATTTCCTATGCAGAAGAAAGGCCCCAGAAGTTGAGGATGAAACATGTGAATGTGGCAGAGGAAATCAGACAGTGGCACATGTACTGCTTAACTGTATCAAGCACATAAGTCTTCAGAAGGACCTCTGAGTAGAGGAAAGAACTACAGACCTTCAGAAAATGCTCTCAAATTCAGATATGACAGCTCAAGTCATCAATTTTATACTCAAAATCAAACTTCTTGAGCAATTTGAGAGTGTACAGAATCAAACTGTCAAGCAATGAGTTTTTAATTATTTTCAGACACTCAATAGCTCACACTGCAGCAATGTGTGTGGGCAAGATAAGAATGATATGACAGCTGCAAAGCAAAATTCAACTGACAATCAATGTCTTTTTTATGTTATTTTCTTATATTTATTCACTGACATTCAATGTCTTTTCTTATGTTATTTCCTTATATCTATTCACTCAATTCTTAGGCATCTCACAGGTGGCTGTCACCACCTGACAGTGATTTAATCAAAATCTTGTAATTAGTGATTTCTTTAAGTTTTGTGAGCGTTGGACAGATTAGGACTAGCTTATTCCTGCATAGCGGTCTATAAGGCGGCTGGGTCAGTGTATGAAGTAATCAATCAATCAATCAAACCCACATCTTATGTGGGTGCACCACATTAAAACAATAAAAACATAACTGTTATATAAAAACATCTTAATTAATTTTGATCACATTTCTATAAGCTCTCTCCCATCCCCTCAGGCAGCAAGTCTGATGATGTGCTGACACAGTGCTGTCAGTGTGCCTAGCCCCTCAACAACATCAAATGCATCTTAAGTCTTGACATGCATCTGCTCCTCTATACACTGTTCACTCAAGAGACCTCATCTTCTCACCCCAATCATCTGCTGCACATATGAACTGAATGACATGAAGTCTTCAAGCTCCTCTACACCAGCAGGCAGCTCAAAGAGTAGAAATGTCACATCAATACATCTCAATCTATGTGGTCTGATGGCTAGCAATCTTTTAGCCACCTATGAGGCTGAGGCACAGAAATTCTATGCAGAAGCACTAGCTGCTGCAAATATGCTTGATCAGATTGAAGAAGATCTAGATGTCATGAAGACAAAAAATCTATCAAAGACACTGATTCTTGAAGTCACTGTGAAGACACTAGTTAAGAATTGATACAATGAAAGTCTAGAAACAGCTAAGCAGTTCATCACAATCAAGTCTGCTGACTTCACTGATGCAAATGATGCAAGAGCTTCTATCTATGCAAAGACAGCTGTAGACAGCATCAATATAACAAAAACATCAGCAATCATACTGCAGAAACCCCTGCTTAGAAATAACTTTAGAGAAGAAAAAATATCACAAATCTTCACATCTGCCTTCAGATCATCTAGCTTGCAAAGCAAGTTCAATTGCTACTTTTAAAAAGCTGAAGACTGAACTTCTGAAGTCTTTGATAGCAATCATCACAGCAGTTCAAGTCATTCTCATAGACATTATCATCATTTTTAGAAGCTTATAAGACATAAAAACTCTGCTAGTCAAAAAAAATGTTTTAGCAGTCACTCTCATCAATGCTTAGATAGAGAAAAAAGAATATTGAATTATCTGTCTGATTTCTAAACTACTCATGAAAATTAATGACTATGATAATGAAACTCTGCATCTCTCAGCAGAATTCATAACAGAAAAATTCATACTTCAAATCAAAATTAAGTCTGTTCAGAGTCATGAAGTAAAAATACACTCTGAAAACTCAACAGTCACTCTTATATTACACTTTTTACAAGAGACAGCAGTAAATCTGTCATTAAAAGTGAAACTATATAAATATCAAAGATCAGTGATCAGAAAGACATCTAAGATTAAAATATAATAATGTAGCAAATGTTGAGAATTTCATCAAAAGAAATACTGTCTCTGTATCTCTCACTGCAAAAAATGCAGTTTTAAGAATTATATAAAAGAAAATTCATTCTGTCATAAGAAAAATGAAGCATGTGAATGTCTCAATCACTACACTAACTGTCTTGAATCACACACTGCAGATGATTCATTTTGCTCTGTCAGATCAGAGATAAAGAATAAAACTATTCAAAGATACTCAAGAAATCAGCTGAGAAATATCTGCAATGCATGGAGTAAGACATACTTGATCAAGACAAGTAACAGCAAATGCAGTGATTGAGATTCATCAGCAGATCTGAGATTAAATGATTTTACTGTGTAGATCTAATCTCACACTGACATCAAACACAGTATCAAGCACAGCATTAAGCACAGCATCAGACATAGCATTAGACATGATGCTCAATTCAACATCTAATGCAATACTCAACATGTCATCTCACACAACAACACTCTTCTTTCAGCTACTCAATGAAGAAGAACTTTAGATCTTCACAATTCCTGCAGATTATGCAAGTCAATGTAGAAAAAGAGAGTTCAGCACATGAGATAGCTCTCAATCTAGCATTTGAAAGAAAGACTGATATTCTTCTCATACAGAAACTCTGAATTCATAGAAACTTAAGTCAATACATCTCTAAAAAGCATTTAGCATTCAACTGCTTTGCCTCAATTGAAAAGTGAAACAGAAAGTCACAGGTTCTCATCTATGTGTATAAACATTCACAAATTCATGTTCATGCAGTTTCAGATCTCTGAGCAGAAAACTGAGACATTCACATACTGCACATACAAATTTGAAGTCTACAGCTTCAGACAGTCAACATATATAATGCACTTTCAGATGCAGAGAATTCTGAATAAAATATGAGCTGTCTTCTCTTCTGATCTGTTTCAGCACTTCTGTTGCTTCTTGCTGATGACCTCAATATCAAGCACTTTGTGTGGCAATCAGAAGTGCCTCCAAGCATGTGAGCAGAATCATTTCTGCAATAAATCATGAATTTCAACTTTACTCTCACCATGGACCCAGACACCCCCATATGTAGACATAATATGATAGACCTGGTCTGAACCACTCTGGAATTAGTTATCAAAGAAGTGAATACACAGATAGACAGATTTCTTTACATCTTCTCTGATCATCAGACTCTTCTCATCAAAATCAGCCTTTCACAGAGTGTAAGATCTGACAGACCATCTCATTTTTTCCATCTTGACATCATAAATGAGAAGGTCTTTAATCAGACACTGAAGATCTATAAGTCAAAACTAGACAAACTATGTGATATTTCAGAGTACTTCAATACAGATCAGCTAGATGCCCTGGCTAAAGATATCACAGATGCACTAATAGCTTCTCTGAAAAGTTTTATCAAGAAAAGCATCAGACAAAACGCAGATCAGCCATGGTGAAATGAGAACTGTCAGAAAGCAGTGACAACACTACATCAGACACAGCATCTAGACTCTAGTTTTTTACAAAAAGCAAAAAGCAATGTAGTCAGAATCATCAAAAAAGTCAAGAGAGAATATTGATAAGACAAGATAGCAGAGGCCTCAGTGAGAAAAAATATCTTTAAGATGATCAAATGAGCTCATTCAACTGACTTCTTTCATTTCCTCTCTCTTGTAGATGAAGAGACTGAACTAACATGAACAACTTTTAGAGAGAAAAGAGATCTTCTGCAACAGATGCTCTTACAGAAGGCTGAAAGCAGAAAGAATATTTCAATTAATTGATTCAATTCACCATCTGTCAAATTATCATTTTCTGTTATCTCAGCACATTAGATACAAAGTTCTCTGCTGAAAACAGATAATATCACTTCAGAAACTGATGAAGTGTCAACAGAGATGCTATGAAAGATATGATAACATATTAAGATATTGGTGGAAAGGCTGTTCAGAGTCTGTCTTAGAGTTGACTGATACTCAATCTTCTTTTGAGATGTCACACTGGTTGTGCTGTCTAAGGTCAACAAAGATTCAACACTCTCACAATTCTACAGGCTTATAGCCCTTCTCCCAACATTGAGAAAGAGACTAGAATGTCTGGTAGTCTGTAGACTGGTCTGGACAGCTATACAAGAGAAGATTGTTCACTCTCAGCATTTTGAAGCTCTTTCTGAGCAGGCTGCCTCAGACCTAGTGGCAGTGATGATTCATGATATAGAGAAAGTCTGAGTTTATGAAAAAGTAGTCTCTCTTCTTACTCTAAACATCAAGAATGTTTTTGATGCTGTACTCAGAGAAAAAATGCTGCAGAGATTGCAAGAACAAGACTGATCATCAAATTTAATTAGATGAGTGAAAAGCTTCATGACAGAATACACAGGCAGAATCAGATTGAATGAACTTCTGAAAAAGCTCTTTGATATCTCAGCAGAGCTTTCACAAGACTTGCCAGTCTCATCTATTCTATTCATGCTGTATATTCAATCTCTGTTTTTTCTAGAAACTATAGAAAGAAGATGTGCACACTAAGACTATGCAGATGATTTAGAACTGCTTAGTGCTGGAATTACTCTTGAAGAGAATGTTGTTACTCTTTAGAAGAATTTCAAGTTGCTAAATGATTGAGTCAGCAAAGAAGAACTAATATTTGATTTTGTCAAAACTGAGATAGCACACTTCACACAGCACAGAATTCTTTCAAACCTCTCAATTGATCTTGAAACAACATTCGACACTTACTCTATTACAGTAAATGCAGTGAAAAGCTTCATAAGATATCTAGAAATCTGAATAGATAGAAAACTGAGCTTCAAAAAACACATGAAGATCATGACAGCTAAGGCATGATAGATGTCTAATGACATACAGACACTAAGCAACACAGCAAGAGACATCTCAGTACAACTGCTTAGACAATTCATTCAGATCTGTGTGCTGTCTGTACTCTGCTATGAAGCAGAGACCTGATGATCTGAAGTCACACAAATGAAGAAGGGAAAGAAAATCTTCAATTAAATGAATTGTCTAGTCAGAAAGCTAGATCTAGCTCTTAGAGATGCTTTGTGAGAGGCACTGCCAGTCTACAAGACCACACTTATTTCAGCTCTATACTGTGAGCTAGAAGTCATGTCAATGAAAGAGACACTAGACAATCAGTGTGCTGTATTTGCAGTAAGAATCAAAAAGCTTGACAAGAGACATCTGCTAATGAGGCACTCTAATAAAGTAGCTATCACCAAGCTCTATACCACACATCTGTCTAAAGCATTCAATCATGCTGATGGAATAGAAGCATATAACCCTCTACTCACATCTTTTTGAATGAGATCTTTCAGAAAAGAAGATCTGCAGATTGAGTATGAGACAGACTGCACAAAGAAACAGATAGTACAAGACTTTATAAGCTGACTACAACAACATAATTCTCTGAATTTGATGATCTTTATCAATGATTCACAGATAGAGTGCTCTCAGTGTATGACTGATGCAGAATAAGCTATATGCTGAGATAATAAACACTGTTTAATCTTCACAGAAAATCTATCAATAAATAAAGCAGAAATCTTTGATGCAGAGACAATGACAGCTCTGCAGAGTCTAAAGAAAGTTATCATCTCTTCTCAGATGAAGTTTACTAGCAATGTCTATATTTGTCTAGACAATTTGAAGATAGCATGAGCTTTTGAATCTGTGTCAAACATCTATAGCCAGCAGATCTTCACACAGTTTCTGAAAGTCATAAAGACCTGGCAGAGCAGAGATAGGCTTTCATTGACCACTCAGAGCAGAATGGTCATTAGATGAATTCCAGACCACACAGATGTAGCTGATAATAAAAAGGCAGATCTTGAAGTCAAAGCAGCTGCAGCACAGACAGTAAGTGTAAGTATGATACCTCAACTCAACAGCATAGACACTCTAGCTTATATAAAGTGGCACACTATGGAACAAACCACATGGGTCTTTGAGAACTACTGGGCCAAAAATCAGCTCAAACACTATATGAAGCTGGAGATCTCACTAAAGAGAGTCTCAACAGAGACAAAACTTTCATACTTCACATTAGAAAAGCTCTATGCTGTCTGATCAGATTATGAAGTCTTTGCAGTCTATCATAGCCACCTTAAGCATGAAGATGCAGAGTGCTACTGCCAGTGCAGACATAGTAAAACCTCAGAACATTTCTACTATTGCACTCTTGCAAAAAAAGCAGCAAAGTGATATCAATCTATTTACAATCTTCATGAGACACTGGCAACCTCACATGAGGCTCTAGAATTCAATAACTGACTAAAAGAAACAGTCTTCTATTAGAATATCTGTTCAATGTGCCATCACACATCTTCAGATCAGATCTCATAGATCATCTTCTTCTCTGTCTTACTTCTGTTCTTCTCATCATCTTCTTCTTCTTTCTCTCTTTTCTTCTCTTTTTTTTCTTTCTTGTCTTTCTTTCTATTCATCTTCTCTACCTCTCTCTCACAAATTTAAAACCTCTCAAAACCTCTGCTCTATAGCAATCAATCTATAGGCTCTGCTGGTGCAGCAATACACAACTCTTTTACCTTATTTATAAGATAGCTACTAGATAGATAGTCATCTATGAGCACAGCTCTACCCACTCTATAGTTTAACACAGACTCTACTAAATCATATGCTCATAAGACACATAGACTAACTAGGCATTAAATAAAAACACACACACAATAAAAACATCAAAATGATAAAAATCTTGCAATTTTATCATCTTCATCATCTTCATCAATTAATAACTCACTACAATGTCAAATAAGAATAGAACTATTGAAGATTGTATTTAAAAAAGCTATCACTTATCATCAAAAAAAATCAAATTTCAAAATACTGTCTCTGTCATAAAAATTTAAAATTTCATATCAATATCTCTGAGTATATATTAATGAAAGAAATTCAAATACTACAAAGATTTCATTTAAGAAGAGATTAAATAAGAGTCAGAAGAATATAATTAAATAATAAGTCAAGCTGCTTGATGAAAAGAATTATTCTCTCACAGTTAAACATATTGAAGATTTTGTAAATTCAATGTTCAGACATCAGCATATAAATTCTACTATCTCTTTTTCAAAAGTCAGCAAGATGTGAATTTATAAGTTCATTGAATATCTATCTAAGTATAAGAGAGTGAAATAGAAGTTAATAAATTTAAAAAAAGTGACAGTTGAAGATATTGAATACATCAATATATAATTTGAACATCTTCAGATTTTATTTGAGTTCATATAATATGCAGATCTTCATAAGATAATTTTATATGAAATTTCATCACATGTTACTTATTTATTACAATCTTTGAATAGTCTATCATTTCAGTAATATAAGCATTATCATTCAAAAGCAGTCAACTATACTGCATGTCATGATTTTGTTAAGTATGAAAAATGATAGTTTCTATAAGACCTCTCAACTATGTGAAAGTAGATCTTTAAATCTGATATAATAGCTACAGAATAAGCTCAATGTGGTATATATTTATGAAATTTTGACTGAGTTTTTGATACTCTTAAGCAGTAAATCTCATCATCTTCTTCACTGCAAATTTATAAAGATGAGAATGATTTAGATCATATATCTATCTCTTCTTCTCAGCTATTCTCATCAAAGACAATTTAAAAGCTGAAATATCATATTAATATTGCAGAAAATATCATAAAAAATATTAAAAATACTCTTGATTTGAAATCACTTATTTTGATATATTATTTGAATAAGATATTCAAAGCAAGTCTAATTCATATGAAATTAATGAGCAATAGATTGCTGAATTAAAGAACTTTTTTAACATCAGTAAACATCACAGAGCTAAAACAGTCTGTCATCAGATTCAAGTAAAGAGAGTCCTCACTATTAAAAATGTAAATAGAAAAATCAAGTGATATAAGAATAATGAAGCTAAAAATGAGCAAAATAAGAAGTGATAGAGACTTGAAGTTGATCTCATGAAAATTGATAATAACTCATTCACATTACTGACAGAAGAGAAATTAAATTATTTTAAAGATGACACACATACTGAGAATGATGTAGATAATCTTTTTATTATAGATTAGCTACTGATTGTTGATATAGAGTGCAATAATGAGAATGTGATTCAAGATTTTTATCATTTTGATGTTTTTATCATTTTGGTGTGGTGCATCCACATGAGGTGTGGGTTGCGCGGCGGCACGATTAGTTCCGGTTTCAAATAGCTAAGTTAACTAGGTAGTTAAAAGCCTAAAAACAATCCTACTAACATACTTTACCACCGAGCGGCGGATTCTCTGTGAAAATCATCAAATATTCAATGTATTCAACAACCAACACACTTAAATATTTAAAATATTAATAAATTAAGACTATCTAATAGTTGAATATATAGCTATTTAATAGGTCAACTGTATATAGTATGTCCAATAGTCCCATAGCTGCCGCAGTATGGTGGAGTTTGCTGATGAGATATAGCTTCAATCTGAGCTTCAAGCTGCATATCAAGCTGCTGAACACATCCATGCCCTTTCTGTATAGATAGAATAGTATTCTGACCTAGATTAGCATGTCTCCATGTCTTTTTCTTTGTCTTTTGCTCATTCTCTGCTCATAGAATCTTGATTTCTTGATGAAGAAGAATAGAACACTTCTCTGATTCTATACATTCAATAATTGTAACTCATTCACAATTCATCTGGTTAACTGTACATTGTTACAGCGCTGTCGCTGGTAATATGGGATAAGGTTGATCCGCTCCGATCCCCAACCATCTATATATATCAGACTGCTTGTTCATTCTCAAATTTTAATCCCCAGTTTAGTATTCTTGTCGCAGCTATCTAATAGATAGATGAATTGAGCTTTTGTCTTCTATATCATCATATCTCTAGATTGAGCCATGACATACATGATCTCTCATTGTGCTTAGCTACAGCAATAACTTTAAAAATTATATAAAGTCTTATTATAAAATCAGTATTATCAAAGTTATAGATATCATCTTCATAAATTTCATGTTTTTGAATAACTTCATGTACCATCTCTAATCATTGTTTTATAATCTTTGAAATTTTCTACCTTGTTTATTGATAGAATATACACTGGTTATAGTGTATATATAGTTGAAAATAATATTGAATAAATCTAGATGTTTAGTTGATTTCAAAAATGATAATAAAATCAAAAGTATGTACTTGAAGTAGAATCTATATTATTTCATGTAGCAACTTTAGTTAAATTGAAAAGTCTCACTTATATTCAGTAATTGCTAAAGAAGATTTTTCTCTTCAATTTTTATCAACTTATAATCATTTGTATATATCTCTGAATATGATCTAATGTTAGCAAGTCATTTGTACAGAGTAGTTTTAAAAACTTTATATATCTTTGAAGCTTTTATCTTTAATATTTTTTTGAACTTATATAAAGCAATGATCAATTAATTATATATAAGATTTTTGTGATAAAGATATTTTGAAGAAAAAGTATAAATAAATAAAGATTAAAAATAGTTAAGTTAAATAATTAATAATTTTAAAGAGAATCTACTGCTCAATAATATCTACCACTTAGTAGTGAAGTATATTAATTAAAAATATAGAAAACTTTAAGTATATACACTATTCTATCTAATAAGAATAATTAATAAGTTTGATTAATTACAAAGTTTATATATTATAAGAATGATGATAGAAAACAAAATATATAATATTAATATAAATAATAAACATAAAAAAAATCTGAGAGTAAAATTGTGATAAAATTTTTTATATTAGCTTCTTATTCTTATATTACTTATTAAAACACTTTATAAAAAATCAATATTTTCTAAAGAATTAGTATTTTCTCAAGATTTAAAACTTTAAAATTAACATTTCTCAAAAATCAATATTTAAAATTAATATTATATTACTAATTTTTCATTTTATGAAAGATTAAAGATGAAATGTGTTGGAATGACTAAGTAACTAAATAACTTCATTGCTGTATGCAATCATACATAATCCTGACACAATTGCACGTAATCCAATCCTGACACGCAATCACACATAATCCTGACACAATTGCACATAATCCTAATTCTGACACTATTTCTTTGTGAATGATAAATATTTTTCCCAGATGAGAACCACTCTTCCAATCAAAGCTCCGATGCCTGACGTCAACAACGAAAACCTTGAAACCAGGCAAATAGCGTTGCACTCCATTGACAATTTATTGCTGCCAAGGCATCAATGAGGAGCATCTTGCTAATATGGTCATCGGAACAACGCTCCTCGATCGTGACTGGATAAAGCCACAGTGAAGGAATGAGAAAAATACTTACGGTGTACGGACTAGTTATTGGAGAAAATGCTGAGCTCTATTCCACCTCTGCACCAAGGACAAGGGGAAATCCGTCCGCGCCTCAAGAATATCACCAACATGTAAGAAACAGGCGAGGTCGGGGCAAATGAGCTTTCTTCTCTTACCCTCAACCCCAACTGGTTAAATATATGGACTCACCATTGTCAGAACAGGCCTCTGAGAGATTGTTGACTTGTATAATACGTCCATACCCCCAAAAATCGCAAGCAATTGGTTTGACACATCAATAGTGAGTCCAATAGACACTTCCAGAAATGACAGAGGAAAATGGGGTTGACAATTACGAATCGTTGAATGCTGTGATGTCAGCAATTTTCGAAGCCCTAGATTTGCATTTCAAACGTGAATGAAGGGACAAAAATTTTTTTTGGGAAATAAAAGGGGAAAGGAGATGGTGAGGGGTATAGTAATGCAAATAAGATATCGTGTTAGAATAACGGAAAGACAGAGAAGGAAATATTTACAAACTGTACCATGCTGAGACTTGAAAATGGTCGCTCACAGGATACTAGAAATTTTACAGGAGAAAGCAAAGCTATCTAAAAATGAAGGATGTGTCCGCAACAGTGGGTGTCAATTGGTCACCAATCAAGGCCTAAGTAGAACACGGTAAAAAACAAAACCCAACGAACATCATGCATATTTATCCAACAGGTCTGTTCTCTCAATAACACTTATAATATCACCAGTAATCCCATCAGTCACCGCTATTACTGACTTGATGGCCCCTTTCGCAGGGATTGGGACATCAGCATGCCCAAAGGCCTCTTCGTTCTGCTCACTAACCATCCGCTTCACGTCACCAATGGTACTGTATTGTGGAACATGGAGCCAGTCTTTTTGGTGGATAATCACTTCAGTCACATACGGGAGGTTTTGCAACGCGATATCCACATCCTTCTCCTCGGAGAGGGCACGAACTTGCTGGGGTGGGATGATTGCTGTTGGAGATAGGAGAACCCAAGATCTGGCTGCTGGAAACCTAATAGCGGCTCTTAAGACATCGATGATGCGCGTTTGTGCGAGAAGTGGAGGAGATTGTGTTGATATGCAATGAATTAGCGAGAATGGTGTTCCGACATATGATATGCAACGGTCCTGATTTGGCGATGAGGTTGGAGGAATCTGACTTGGTCGTTCAGGGAGGAGCTCCTCGGAAAACAACGAACTTGCGGGAGTTGAGCTAGAGGTTGACTCCGATAACGGTGTCGTAAATATGCATGATGCAGCGCCGATTGCGCCCCCAGGATGAAATCCTTTAAAAACTTCCGCGGGACCTCTGCCGGGTATGGTATGTAGCCTTCTGGCGGTAGCAAGAGCTAGCGCATCACCCACAGCTAGCGCCACAGTCGTGGAAGTCATTGGCGCAGGTAAACCGAAGGATATTTCTTCATGCTCGTGAACAGGGCTGGCAAGGAGAATTGAGTTGGCATTGCTGGAACAAGCTAAAAGGGGGCACAAATCGGGTTGCATGTGAGCAGTGATGGCGATTATCGACACAGTTGTTGGAAGATAGGGCTGAAGGCGAAGTAGTTCCGGCGTTTTTCCCGAAAAGGTTACTAGGAGGACAGTGTCATTCTAAACGATCGAGAAGGCCCTGTTAACCACCATCCCTAATTATGTAGAGTTTACAGGAAAAAAGGGTAGTTACTGGTTTAATCACGCCAAGATCTCCATGGAGTGCTTCGCTGGGATGTAGAAAAGTGCTTTGTACCCCCAGGCTGTTCATAGTAGCCACCACTTTCTCACCTATCTTTCCACTCTTACCAACCCCAGTGATAACAAGTTTCCCTCCAGAAATCACGGTGTCAGCTATCGTTGTAACTGCGCGTTCAATACTATCCCGGGCAAGTTTATCTGTCAAATATATCTTCTCAAGATGTGCCAAGGCAGCCCGCTCGGTGGCAATGACGTGAAGAGCTGTGGATATCGAAGAAGATAGGCCATTGGGGGGTGAAATTGGCGCGCCATCCGGGTCTGGTGAGGCCACTGGCAGAGTAGGAGCAGTGCCGTTAATTATCGGCAACTGAGTCTGAACCGGAGGGGATGGAGATGAGGTTCGTCGTCTTTTGCGCGCCAGCGGGAAAGACGTCATGTTGGACCTTTCCTCCGCAAACAATATGGAACAAAACCAAAAGGGATGCTGCAGGTCTAGTCAAAAGGAAAGAGAAAGAAGGTATGTATATTACAAATTACCATGTTAGACAACGGTGACCTGGGTAAAAATAATAAGGGAGGGGTAACCTGGCCGGGGCCGGGGAATCTGATCATAGTCTCATCTTCCTTATGCAGTGATAGTTTGGCAGCCCAAGAAGATATAATTAACGCGGCAGGATGGAGGAGAAAGCTGCAAATGGAGGGGCTCTTTATATGCTGCTGGAACAAACGAGTTGGTGGCAGGGTTGCATTCAGGATTAACAAATCATAAGGAAATCCGCAGATGCGTGCTAATTTTGCCAGTAAAAGGCTTGATCTCCCCGGAAGCCAATGTTTAATATGAGAGCTAATAACGAGTGATGCTCAAGGCGGGAAATTTTGGGGGGGGGGGGGGGGAAAGAAAAACAAAATAAGTTTTGGTCAAGGGTTTTGAAAAAACAAGAATGCTTAGTCATGTTTGATGGCTGGGCAGGGCGGGCTGCTCTGAGCCGCTCTGTACTCCTACCCCAGAATCCTTATCCGCGTTAAAATGTACAGTGGGATTGTGAGAACGGTGAATGTTATAAGAGAGAACTTGAAAGCTAAGCGGAGGTCTGCCCTTGTTGAATTTGATGATTCGACATCATCCGATATGGTTCGTCAACATGAGGGTCACCCCATGATCAACGGCCGAAATGGAGGCGGCACAAATAGTATAATTCTGGTTCTCACCAGCGATATTATGGAATATTTCCCGTGTATAATTCTTTTTATCTCCGCTGAAAGCTTACCATATTAGAAGCATGCACGCCATTTGAATGACAACTGCATTACCAAGCTTGGCATATCTAATAGTTAGTCTCAATTACTGATGCCATTCCGCTATAATTCCTCAAGCGCAGCCTAAATGATATATGGTGATATTTAACGCGCATCTCCAAGAATTATGAGGGGTAATAATTCAATATGCTCACGAAGAAAACAGAGTCCACAGAAGAAGAAAATCACCCAACTAAACCTCAGTAAAATGATACCGGTAGCGGGAAGAATAGGTTGGTTTGGTGTTTGTTCGAAATGGGCGTTGTGGGGGGGATATAGCACTTTATTCATTGATAGTACGCGTCTGTTTTGAGCTTGCCAACGGCTTCACGCCCTTATGAATTGCAGCAATTCCCAAACTGAGGTTCTCATAACCACGTCCAGGAATCATAAAGCCAGCCTTCTGAATCATCCTGCGGAATTCTTCCTGGCTTGGGAATTTCTCAATGCTTTCAACCAAGTATTGGTAGCTGGCCCGATCACCTGCCACTAACTGCCCAATCAGAGGAATTGCACTGAAGCTCCACAGCTTGTACCCTTCGTCAACTAGCCCATTTGTCACCTTGCTAAACTCCAGACATGCAAAGACACCACCAGGTTTCAAGACGCGGAATGCTTCGTTCAGGGCT
>NW_011371394.1:0-19268 GCF_000150735.1 Paracoccidioides brasiliensis
ACTTAATTGATTAAATTAAATAATAATTTTATATATTATTTAATTTTATTATTTTAAAGTTATAACTACTTTATATTTTTATATATTTGAAAAGTATAAAGTAAGTCAAATTTATAATAAATATTTTAAAAAGTAAAAATTTAAATTTAAATATATAAATATATGAAAATTTTTATTTAATTTATAAAAAAATTTAAAAAATTTTCTTTTTCATTATAAAAATAAATATTAAAAATTTTTTTTATTAAAATTATAATTAATTTTTGATTTAATATAACTTTTAACTTTTTATTTATATACTTATTTTAAAAGTTTAAAATAATTTATATTTATAAACTATAGAAGATAATATGAATAAATTAATATATATATATATATATATATATAATTTTATAATATAATATTTATTAATTTTATAATCTTTTATAAAGAAATTAAAATAAATTATATTTAATTTATTAATAACTTAGTTATTTTTATTAATTTTAATTATTTAATTAATTAATTATAAAATTTAATAATTTATAATCTTTAATTATAATTATAATAAATAATATTAAATTAATTAAGTTAATTTTCTTAATATAATTATTTACTTTTTATTTTTAATTATAAAAGTACTAGTTTATTATATTTTTTAGATTTTAGTTATTATTTTAACTATTGATATAATTTTTATTTAAAAGTTAATTTTATTAAAGTTATAAATATTTATATTTATAATATTATATCTATATATTATATATTATACTTATTAAAACCACTTTTATATAATTTTAAAATCTTTATATAAAGCTTATTTATAATTATATTTATATAAAAATTTAATTTATAATTTCTTATAATATATAATAAATAATTAAATTAATTTTTTTATTATAAATTTAACTTAAATAAAAACTAGTAAATATATTATAATATATATATTTTTAATTTAAAATAATTAATTTTTTTATTTATAAATTAAAATAAATAAAAATATTAAATAATTTAATAGTAATATATTTAAATAAAATATATTTAATTTTATATTAATAATTAATAAAAATTTAAATTAAAAATTTAAAAAATATATTAAAAACTTTAATTTAAAATAAAAAACTATCTATTTAATAACTTTATTACTTAATAAATAATTATATTAAACTATTTATCTTATTATAATAAATATTATAAAAAGTTAACTTTATTAAATTATATATATTTTTTAATAAAATAATTTTTTTTTATTTTTTATTAGTTTAAATTATTTAATTATGATTTTTAAATTTTTATATAAACTTTTTAATATATATATATAAATATTTAATTTTTAAATAAATTTTCAAATTTATTATTTTTTAATTATAAATATTAACTTGATTTTATATATATTTTTAATAGTTTAATGATCATATCTCATATACTTTCAGAAGAATAAATCTCTCTTATTTATGAATATTATTCATTAAACTAGAAATTTTTTTTAATAAAGATTGGCTTTTGAAAATTTATTTAAGAATTTTTATATAAGAATTGATCAAATAGTTAATTGACAAAAATAGAATAAGAAAAACTTTAGATCTTTGCAGCAGCTCAGAGGCTTTTGATTTGTCTGGTTTTATATGCTCTGATAGCTAGAAGAAGTCTCCTTTCTTGATTTAAGCTTGGCTCTCCATGGTTGTTGAGAAATTCATACTTGAATGTAAGTAGGTAATTTGCTGAGTGATCAACTTGATTGCTTACCACAGTGGATTTCAATTTACCCTTCCCAATGCTCATGGTTCTGGCCAATCCTGTTGAAACCAGCAATTCCTCGGGAAGTTGCGGAAATTCTCCACCTATAGGTAAACGTCCCATATGCCTGGGAACCTAGGTAATACCCATCCATCCCTTAAAGTATTTTTGCACCAACGATAAAATCATGTCTACAACGCGGGAATCGCGTGTGCCTTGCCAGAAGTGCTAGTTCCCAGTTCCAGTGACATCATTATCCGCCAATGATAAACGATGCACGGGATATGATATTCCAAGGATGTTTCATGGACGAATCCAAAATGAGCTATAAACAGAATGGAAATCATCACTGTTTGAATGATATACCAATTTCCTTCTGTAAAATAAATAAATTTTTTTTAAAAGGGAAGGGGAATGAAGAAGAAAAAGAAAAGGAATTTGATTTGGAAGAATGAATTTATCAGAAACGGAGTCCTTATCCCATTCCTTTAATACCTGGTCCTTGTTTCACCCTTAGGTCCCTCCGGATACCTCCCTATACCATCAAAGAGAGGATCTTCCATTTTCAATCCTTAGTAGCTCATTAAAAGGACACACAAAAACTCCCGCTCACTGTCCCATCAAAACATCTCTCACCCGCTCTCACCCAATCCCCCTAGGAGGACTCCTCAGCAGCCTTCCGCGCCTTGGCACCTCTAGGCTTCTTCTCCGGAACCTCTTTCTTCGGGCGTTGCGACATTCGAATGGCGCTGGCACGCCCGACGGCCTCTGCGCGGAGATCAGCGCGATATCCGCTCTTGGCAGCGGTGTTGGCGATGCCCTTGTAGATCCTATAGCACAATTTCCGCATCAGCCAGGTTCATTCCATTCCTCTTCACAAAAAGAAAGACGCATAAAGTCCTCCCAGCGCCGAACTTCGTAGTTGCGTTTCCAATTCCCTTTTCTTTTCCTTCTTTCCATCTTCGAAAATATCAAGATTCAAGCTTACTTTCTGTTGGTAGCGGTGGAGCTGTAGGTATTAGTGGTGGTACTGGAGGCGGGCTTGTGGATGGTAGCGGGTTTTTTGGTGGTGACGGCGATGGTTCCCTCCTCAGTGGGTTGGATTCCAATGGCCTATAAGGTTTATCTCATAAATCAATTCCAATCCAATCAATGCCTTTTGCATAACCCATGATGACCCCGATTGTATTTCTTTATTTTCACTTTTCTCCTAACTTTGTCCAGAATATCCCGTACCTTGCAGTTCACGAATCCGGCATACTAAAGTGTATAGGTACCCACGTCAGTTTCTTCCCCAGGAATAAGAATAAACTTGCATTGTGCAAGATAAATAAAATAGCACACCTTTCGCGAGTGCTTGTTGACTAAGTTAAGTGGGTCGCGGGAGAATTGAGCGCCAGCACACTTCACCAGGAACGAGTTCTGGGAGCCTGTTATCAACCCAGTCCATCAGTTAGCGATGATACAGCTGGCGTCTAGCTGGCTTTCCCAACGGCGGAGAATTCAAACAAAATGACGTACGGGTAATTTCCCAAACGAGGTCGTCCGACACATTAGATTTGCCTACGTAGGACATGGTGGGCTGTGGAGTGAGTCGAGTCGAGTCGGAATATATGACAGAGAGATTGGAGAGAGTCTGGGGGACTTGACTTGGTAGACTTGATATATTCGACTGCCTTTTTGCTGTCAGAGACTCCTCACTGCGGGCAGTATATTATGAGTTTGTTGTGTAGCACTTTTGTCGGTGCTGGCTGCCAATAACGCACCTTGCCCCTTTCGGCTCGCTAACATCTCCCGTTTGGGTCTAGACCCGTAGGGGTGGATGGAGCTACTGTAGTTCCGGGACTGCGGTCACATGATGTATAGCTGAGTCAGCAGTATACATGATCGCATTCTTGAGTTAGGCTGAGAAAGAGAGAGAAACATCGGACGACCCTTGGAAGTCGACAAGAGGAGGTTATTATACATAGACAACAACAGCAACAATATGCTCTCTGATACACTCTGAACAAAGGGCCACCAGCAGCCAGACAACAGACAACACCCACACAGGTAACTTCCCGCCAGAGCATGTGCATCCTGCGGCATCCGGCACACAACAGCCCCATATGAGCTCGTGATAGCCTCACTCTACTCTATGTAGCCATTCTTTTATTATTCTTATGTCATACAGCGTTCCCTTCTACCTACAACGAGTGCGAATTTTTCCTATTACATCATCCATCAACAACATATCCGCTCCGTTTGCGCTTAAAACCTCTCAACCCACCCTTACCTATACCCGCTGCATCCGACACAACCACAGACAATCCACATGATGTCTTATCTCCTATACTCCCTCACCTTCCTCTTCCTCATCACAGGCACAGGTAAAATGCCTCCCCTCCCCGGCTCTTCCAAACCACCATCCACTAACAATCCCATCATAGCCCTCTACCTAACCCGCACCCACTGGCTCCCCCACCTCCCGCTACCCAACTACCTCTACTCCCGCCTCCCCACAAGTTTTACTGGCGACATCGAAGCCGGCCTCACCTCCTCCGATTTCGATCTATCTGCCAACGTTGACGAAGGTGATTCGCGCGGCGGCCTCGACGCAGCGGGCAAACGGGAGGTGTTGAAGATCATGAAGCAAAGACGGGTGGATTTCAATGAGGCGAGGAGATTGTATATGCAGCAGAGATTTGTAAAGAATAATATTGGGCCCGATGGGAGGCCGAGGGATCCGAAGTTTGTGTCTTTTTCGTGAGGAAGGAGGTTACTGGTGGAGGATGATGGTATGTGAACATTGGCATTGGCATTGGTATTGGTATTGGTATTGGTTTGACTTTTGACACTGGGCATGACGACTTGGCATGTATTTCTCTTTTCTTTTCTTTTTCATACGTATATATACATCTCTGTTTTCAGCGTATGGATGACCGTTTCAATTTCCCCTCTCCCGTTCTCGCCTATATACCTATAATACACATCCTCTAACCGTCACTTATTTCACTCATGCTTTCCTTAACAACACTCTGTTCCCTTCAACCGTTTTGTTTCCCTTCCCCACTATTTCTCGTCATGGAAGCGATTGGTATTTCCTGTCGTCATGTTATGTGTGTTCAATCTAGCTCCCCTTCCGCTATGTTTCCCAATCTGATCAAGGAATGCTGTCTCACTTTTCTCTCTTAACTGTCGTATGTATAAAGCTTGTGTTTCCTCGCCCGGGTAGCTGGGCATCTTGCAATAGTGACACCAATATCATTCAAAATATCGCCTATCATCGCTCCTCCCCTATTTCGGCTTGTGTAGTAGATAGCGGCGAGATATGGTCCGCCCTCCCGTCTCCTAACACACCTGACCAGCCAATCGCTAAAGAACCCCACTCCGCCGCACATGCTCCTCGAAATTCTGAGTAGGATATCCTAGGTATTCCTCTATGTTCCGTACAGAGTGCCCTTCTCCAGTTCCATATTATCACATAACTATACATAACCAACCACCCGATCAGCGCCCCCTCCCATACCCCAACGGCTGAAAACCGGGTGGAAGCGGAGGCGGCACAGTACCTGGCGGAGCACCCGCAGCAGGCGGTGGCGCAAACCCGGCTGGCGGCGGTTGCCCAAAACGAGGTGGTGGTACAAACCCTGCCGGTGGTGGCCCGCCATAACCCGCTTGGGAAGGAGGTGGACGGGCGGGGAGGCCTGGGGGTGGAGCAGAGAGGGGTTGAGGCGGGTGATGGGCGTGCGGGGGTGGCGGTCGGTGGTGTTGGTGTTGATGCTGCTGTGGGGGCTGGACGTGTGGGTGCTGGTGCTGATGCTGATGTGGGTATTGATGCGGGTGTTGGGTCGGCGGGATGTGTTGATTATGCTGATAGGGACCGCCACCGTTGACGATGGGGATTCCCCGTCCGCCGCCAAAGTCTGGTGGGCCTCCTGCTGCGGCTGCGGTGGAGGCAGGGTTCATACCCCGGCCCGCCGG
This sequence comes from Paracoccidioides brasiliensis, assembly GCF_000150735.1. Taxonomy (NCBI): domain Eukaryota; kingdom Fungi; phylum Ascomycota; class Eurotiomycetes; order Onygenales; family Ajellomycetaceae; genus Paracoccidioides; species Paracoccidioides brasiliensis. Next base: position 5,680 of record NW_011371394.1, read on the forward strand.
GACGTCGCCGTCGACTGCTGGAGACTGTGCATGTGTCCCTTGTCCGCTGCCCACAAGTTGAGGGGGGAGAGGTTGCGCTTGGGGTTGGACGTTGTGTTTTCTTGCCTGCGCGGCAAGCATGCGTTCGGCCTGGTCGCCGTGTCGTTCTCCCTTGCCGTCTTTCTTGTAGGCGTATTGGACGGAGACTTCCTTGTTCATGAGGTACTGGCCGTTCATGTTTGCTATGGCATCGTCCGATGCTTCGAAGTTGGAGAAGGAGACGAAGCCGTAGCCCTTTGAGAGGTTTGCGTCGTCTCGTGCGATCTGCGATGTTGATTCCAGAATTAGTTATCTCGGTCAAAAGTTGAAATAGGAAAGACAAAAAAATGATATTGATACCTTTGGAGCAGATATGAGACTCCCAAACCGGCTGAACGTATCGTAGAGGATCTGCTCCGTAACCATGGGGTCAAGGTTCCCGATGAACAGCTCAGCGCCAACCTCGACAGTCTTCTGCTTGTCCGCGGATGCCTTGTTAACACGGATGGGCTTCCCGTACAGGCGGACCTGGTTCATGATGCGGGCAGCATATTCAGCATCTTCCTCACTAATGAACTCGACAAAACCGTAACCCTGGTGTGTCTGGGTGACGCGGTCCTTGGGCAGGTGGACATTGACTATGCGACCAGCTTGCAACATCAGCTCCCAGACCAGGCTGTCTGTGACGCGCTCGTCTAGATTACCGATATACACGGTCGCCTCCTTATCTTGCTCCCTGTGAGAATAACAATGTGTCAGCTCCTTGCTGCTAAAGAATGCGATCTATGCTTGTTTGTGAAATCGGAGGACATACCAATGCCGGACTCCAGCCATGGTCAGCAGATACGACCTCAGAGATCCGTGATTCTGTTCCTAGGGGAATTCAGTCGGACGAAAACAGTTGGATGTAGATCTCAATGAGGCAAACGGTAAAACTGTGAGTACTCGTATACAATAGTTGCTTAGTTGTCGAGTCGTGTGGGTAATTCGGGTTGCATACTTAAATGGGTAACTAATATATTTCTTCTGTCGTTGCATTCTGTCTCGCTCTCGGCAAAACCCTTGTTCCGCTCCAGCACCCTCTGAAGCTCTTTTCTTTTCCAGCAACGAAACAACTATTTAATTTAACCATTGAATATATTTGTATACAGCAGCCACAACCAACAGGTCAACGTCTATTCTACACATCTGAGCCATCTTATCTGATATACAATCCCACTACTCTAGACAAAATGGTCCAGTTCTCCGAAGAGACCAAGGTAAACCACCCCATTCCCGCCTCCTTCAGACTACAGAAGACCTGGGAACTAACCCTCAAATCTCTCTCTATAGGAACGCATTTCCAAGGTCATTGGTGTCACTAGAGTGGCTATCCACTAGTGAGTTGATTTCGTCCGGAAGGTCTTACTATACACCTACTGACCATACCCGTCATCCTGTTGCAGCGGATATTTACCGTTGATCATCTACCTCGGTGAGGATACCCCACCATCTCCCTCAATTATCTATCCTCTTCTCTTGCCTGCAGCCCTGAACATTCAACTAACATGATATCAGGGTATACATATACCGAGCCGCGCCCACAACTCTTCAAGTACTTACATTCTTCCATCCTCCATACCTAGTGTATGAGAAGCGTCACTGACTAGGAACCGCATCGCATCCAGACTCTTCTCTCCCCTCGCATAAGTTCAGCCAAATTGATATATGAAAATGACATGGAACTCTGGGTTGTTAGAGGGGAAAGAACTGGCGTTCAGCGTTTGTCGCACAAAAGCAGCAATTAAACCCCAGGAAGTCTTTTCATATCGGTATGAGAATAAGAACGAGCAAGCATAACGCAAGCATAACGCAAGCAGGGGACGGGTTCTGGGTGCTGGGCACCAGGGATTCCTCGATTTGTTTCTCTAACGTTGGAAGCTTGTACTGTATATTAGATCTCTCTCTTTTGCTATATTACTTTGTTATGCTATTTTACTGTTTATGGAGAAATCAAAAGGTACAGAAGGTATCATTTACCGGTTTCAGTTAACCAGCAATTGATTGATTTTTTTTTTTTAATTAAAAAAAATTCCTGACTTGACGAGGATGAAAAGAGTTATACATGTATATTAACATTTATCAGCTGCTTTCGATACTAGTAAGACTGTATAGCAGTTGTAGAGCATCGTCGCTATCATAGCTCTGTCGTTCTTGCTGCTGGTTTGTGCTGTCCTGGAAAAATATTAAGCATCACGAGCATCAAAATTTATGATTCAGAAAATCTTTCCGAATATTTACCACTTCATCACTTCATCCTCAAAATTTCCGCTGCCACAACCACCACATCTGCCCAAATAAATAAACAGGCCACTTCGCCTCCCTTCCTCGAGTCGAAGTGTCCTCCAAGGGACCCTCCTCAATAGAGTCCATGAGTGTTAACCATGGTCTCTCTCCATCCGCTGTCGAGACAATAGCCGGCTTCACAGCCGGCATTGTTTCAACCCTCGTCCTCCACCCGCTCGATGTGATCAAGACGAGACTCCAAGGTACTGTTATATTATATCATTTTGCCCTTAGATGTTCCAAGTAAAAACTAAATTCACCTACCTCTTGTCTAGTGGACCGATTCTCCTCGTCGCGCATCGGAAGTTCCATGCGCATTGCCCGCAACATCGCACGCAATGAGGGCGGCTTCGTCGCGGGCTTCTGCCGGGGCCTCACCCCGAACCTGGTTGGAAACTCTGTGAGCTGGGGCTTGTATTTCCTCTGCTATGACAACATTAAAAATTCGTTGCGTGTGCTCCACGGGGAAGGGGGGGAGGGGTTGAGTTTATTGGATTACTTTACTGCGTCTGCTACTGCTGGTATGATTTATCTCATCCGTTTTTACATTCGCTGTATGTATATATGTACATAATAACAGCGCACTCCACTTTAGGCGTGTTAACAGCCCTCGTTACCAATCCCATCTGGGTCATAAAAACCCGCATGCTTTCCACTGGCTCCAATGCCCCTGGCGCGTACCCCTCTCTGGCCGCAGGCTTGCGTGCCATCTACCGCTCAGAAGGGATCAGGGGCTTCTACCGTGGCATTGTCCCCGCCTTATTTAGCGTGAGCCACGGTGCGCTGCAGTTCATGGCCTACGAACAGCTAAAACAATACCGCGCCGGCACCACCACCACCGCACGGCTATCCCCTGCTGGATCATCATCATCATCATCAAGGAACGAGCCTAAATTAAGCAACGTCGACTATCTCCTCACTTCCAGCGCGTCCAAGGTATTTGCGGGCTGCGTCACGTATCCGTACCAGGTGCTTAAAGCGCGGCTGCAGACCTATGATACTGTGGGAGCTTATAAGGGCGTTACGGATGCTATTAGGCAGATTTGGCTGCAAGAAGGGGTTTGGGGGTTTTATAAAGGACTGGGGCCGAATTTGTTGCGTGTGTTGCCGAGTACGTGGGTGACTTTTCTGGTTTATGAGAATGTGAGGGCTTATTTTGCCCAGGGCGGAGAGCGATAAGGGGGTAGGGGGAAGAATTGAAATGGAACCAAATGGTGAATCAACAAATATCAGACACTGCATTCCATCCTCCTGCAACTATTTCTCACATACCTCGGAGTACTGGAAACACTCCACAAATATGTGAATCTTTGGGAACAAGTAATGCACCCTGTGTTAAGAATACGCAAGTGACTGCAAAATTTTGAATGCTGGTTGTCGGCCGCTGATTTACAATATTTCTCGTATCTCTTCTTCTCTTCATTGCTTATGCTTCTGTGGTTTGCCATCAAACAATCTGTCTCTTCTAATCTGAAATTGGCTTCCTGTATATTGAACTGCCCACAACACACAAAGCAACTGTTCACAGCATACTCCATTACAAGCCTTTTTGATTTTAATGAAAAATAGATATGCGTTTTTAATTTGCTGTGTGGCGTTTCGAAATGGATTATATCTGCCTGCCGTCTTTTGACAGCTTTCAACCACATGAACTGGCTTCCTCTATTTAATGCGTATTGATTGGCTAATCTTCCTCAAGAATCCTCCTTGCATAAACACCAAAACCCTCTCCCTGTTCAATTGTCACTGATATCTAAATAAAAAATGTTGCTACCTGCCATTTGAGCCACTTGTGATGCCCTTATTCAATTCAGTTTTATGTCTATTGCTCTTGACCCCCCGAGGCCGATGAGTGGCGATAACGTAAGATATACATACACACCTTACCCTCACACTCTCGCTCCTTGGTTGATACACGGATACATTGACAGGATTGACACCAGGGGAAAATATTTCAATTGTGGCTTGCCATGCATGCATGTACGTCGGTAGGATCCGGAAAAGAAGAAAAAGAGAAGGAGAATAAAGAGCATGAAAGAAGCAACAAGATGTGTTGTTCTTGTGACTTTGATGAAACGGCCCTTTTGTTGTTTTTCATTTTCCATTCTTCATGCAGCTCCGAACATGAATTCGTACATGAGGATTGTCAAGGGGTATCAGAGGGGTGGGTTAACTGCAGGTTACTGTAACCCCAACCCCCAAATAACTCGGACATTTGGGTGGCTCAGTGACTCAGTCACTTGTGTCTCCCAGATATTACATCCCCTCTCCTCTTCCTCTTTTTTATTATTCATTTATTTATTTATTTTTAAGAAATAAAAAAAAAAAACCTACAAACCTCCAATCCGACAGCTTCTGGATTTTTGTTATGCCGTTGGCCTTGTCATGTACCCCACTGGCCGTGGTTAATTCTTTTTACATGCAACCCAACAGACCAGCCAGACGGAACGATAAAAACACGAGAAAGCAATCAAGGCCTCCGCTTGTGCGATGCAGATAAAGTTGCAATCTGGTCATTGCTTACTACGCAATTTATGCAGACAACAATTTGCGAGGCGTCGCGATCGAATGGGCAAACAAAACAGCCTTGCCTTCGGAAGTGTGCGGGACTACCCGTATCCACTCATCCTGCTAATGCCGTGTAGCGCAGGATGTGTGAAACAGGGCAGTTATGTGCTGAGGAGCTGCAACTTGCAACTCCCTCTGTATGGAGATGGGGTGTTGCACTGGAAGCACTGGCTGCACGGTTGATGTGTCTGGAATATGGATGGTTCAATAACGGATTGAATGGTTTGGACAGTTGGAAATCCCCAGTTATGGATCAGGTATTTGCTGAGAAGTGAGTGCTTTGTTGTCCGACCCCATCTTTAGTAGAAGTAATTAGAGGGGCAACGCCGCAAACCCCTGCTGTTCCCTTATTTCGGGGTTCCTTGGGCCCGCTCAGTGGTTGATCGACCTGACTTGAGGAATTCCCCTTGATTACCAAACGTAATCTGTGGTACGCTGCATGTCCCACGTCATCTATTTCATCATCAGACATCAGAGGTGATTCAGAACCTTTTGCATTGCATGTAGAGAGTACAAGCACATACATACATACATTTATACATACATAATTTATACGAAGTTCGAGCATTGTTGTAACTTAACTGTTGAACTGACTGGACTCCATCCACCTTCAGCTTTTCATTCCAGTAATTTGAATCTCAAGATCCATTCCTCCTCCCTGATGGTCCTCTTAATTAGTTTATACACGAACAACCACCACCAATAACATATACGTATGCAATTCATGATATTTTGTGTTTTCGTGTTGAAAAGGATAAGGTTAATGAAACGGGCTAACCACGATCTCATGCTGCAGCCGTGCAAGCAACCCTCCGTTACACCAGAAACCACAGACTTCGAGAAAAAAACAAAATATGGTTTCTCCTCCAGGGTCGATTACGATGAACTGTTTCATCGACAGAGCGTAATTAACTCATAACTCTCCCACCTTACGCCGGTAAATGATTTTTAGAGGAAGGGAATAGGTTTTGTCGCCCAGACCTGGTTGCAGTGCCGGATGTCGCATGACCCAGGAACAAGACGAAGCCCATGAAAATACATCTAAAGAAATGCCCAACCTGACAAAAAGCGTCGTTTAAGTTAGTTTACTAAATACAAGCGGAGACCAAAAATGAAACTATCATAAGATCGCAGCTCTGCCAGCAGCGTCTGAACGCTTTGACAATCCACGCCGTCGATCGTAGCCGCCAACCAAGGCAAGACAGGGAGCTGTTTTAACTATTATGAGTTAGCAATTCGGTCAAACGCTTGATCCATCCATGCGGAGCTACGCAGACAGTGTCATCATCCTATCACAAGGTCAACAATGCAAGAAAATAAAGCTCCACCGGAATCAACAACAACAACAACAGAAAAAATATAAAATAAAAATAAAATATAAAATAAAATAAAATAAAAAATAAAAACTCTCTCCTCTGGATTCCACGTCTTGCCCCAGAAAGTTGGAACCAAAGACGCGATTGGACGAAAATTTAGCTTCGGGTCCAGCGAAAACACTTCGTCTCTACAAATCCACTCCTGAGCCCTTAAGTGATGAGACAAACGATCGTTGCCTGGAAATGAACGTTGCAATACGATTCCAAATTTCCAATGCAATGGGAAGCATTCTAGCTTCGAGGCAACAGATGAAAACCGAGGATCCATGCTTGCAGTTAGCTGTCTAGTTCAGTGGACTACTGCTGAAACGCAACACTCGATCTGAGCGGGAGAGAAGATATAAAACCCCATTAAATATTATTCCCGGTGGTTAAGTTGCAGCAAGGGCATGATTTGTCTCAGAGACTTTTTATTTATTATTTTTATTTTTATTTTTCTATTTTTATTTTTATTTCTATTTATTTATTTATTTATTTATTTTTTTCGTGAGCTGGAGTCTGCAGCTTGCAGCTTTGGGGCAGGTCTTATGAAACTAAGGCAGCTAAACGTTACCTTCCTGTGGGCATGGATGATGCATGCATGCATGCATGGATAGAGATTCTTATTATTACTTCAAGGCACCTGGATGTAATTTCAGGGCCGTCTGCTCTGTGGTATTTTGATATCGGCAACGGGTAGTTTTCTCCATCCATGGACGCATGCTCTGAAGTTACGGAGCCCAACAACAGTATATCTAGCATTACCGTATGGGTAGCTGGCGAGATTATATTTCCACGATCTACGATGCTAGATCCAAATTCCACGCACCAGTTTTCTAACGCAAGCAGATGCCAACGGCGAAAAAGTATAAGAGACTTTTTCCCCCCCGCTTCCAATCTTGGAAAATGCTGGGGAGATTCATTTGGGTTAGATTGAGTGCGCCGCCCAAGGGAGGGAGAAAGTAACGATGTGCACGGTTGCAGCTCGACTTAGGTAACTAACTCTGCCTGACCAGATGCATGAGAGATTTATTTGACTCTGCCTTGGGATTTTCATCAGTTCATTCTGATCTCAATTTCAGCACATGGCCAGCGTCTGCCCGGATGCAATTGAATTATTTATTACTCCGCAGTACTCCGTCGTATTGTTATAATAATTATTATTATTTCCCATACCATAGAGGCACATACCAAGCTTCAAGGCAAAAAATCAATATCTCCAGCGCCCTTGGATGACCAGCTCTGTAGCCTGTAGCCTCTTGACCTTAGCTTGCATCACCAAATCTTCGAGGCCCTCAGCCCGACCAATAAAACACCGCAAATAGAAATTGACAATTAATCCAAGAATCATGTATCCGTACCCTTGCCCGGCATGACCTCACTCCCCAACACAACACAGTTTGCGCCCACCGAGCAGGTGGAATCCAACCAATTCCAATCCCAGGGCCAGAAAGGTGGAGAACGTAAATCTTTTGCCTTTTGTGATTGCTCCTTTTTTTCTCTTGTTTTGTCTGCAAACCACCAACGAACCCCCTCCTCAACTCTCGGTCATTGTTGGATCTTTCATTTTTATGTGTGCGACCTGGCGTTGAAGTTCGGATGCAGGTGCTTCGGCCTTCCGTGGGCCATCACATCACATCAACGGTGGGAAAGAAAAATAGGTCACATTCCAATGTTTAAAGAGCAGCATCGTGAGGACTAATTGAAAATGAGTAATTACCTATCTCAGGCGAACCAATCGATGGTAATTAAAGAAAAGAATGTCCGTTTATCGCAGTCACCTGAACCATCTTCGTACCTATTACTTCTTTCAACCCCCAACTCCAAGCACAGAATTTTGATCTGCGGATGATCTCACTATCTGATCTGTACCTGTTGATAAATAGATCCACACACCACTCACTCCCCTAATATTATTATTATCATCACTATCACTAGGCCGTTGATTGTTATTGTTTCTCTTTTTTCCCCTTTTCCCCTTTTGCCTTTTTTTTTTTCAATTCTCTGGGGTGCAATGTGCATTTTTCTCGTGCACGTGGTGTTGTTGGTTCAGCCTGAAGCTGACAATGAAACCAAGTGACGCCTTTTGTGTTTCCTATCCATGAGCAACTTCAGCATTTTATTTATACTTCCGGATTGTGGTGTCTCTTGTGCCATAGTTACAATTTAACAAAATTCCATCGTTTCTCTGCTCCTTTGTCCAACGACACATCTCTCCCCCCTCTTCTTTCCACTGCCATCAACACGCCCAACTACTATGTACTATCCCCGCCCATTCATTCAGCCTGACACAAAGAGGAGGAAAGCGAAAGGAACAAACACACCGATTAATTATTCGGGGTTGGTTACGCCACAACGGCACTATCACCATCATCAAGCTCCCGTCCTACACTTACCTGCTGCATAGAGATAGGCATTGGATGAAGGGAGAAAGGAGGGAGGAGGGGGGTGGGGTTGGAATATTTCAATAATACTGGGTTTCTGAGTTCTGAGTGTCACAGGGTTTCCAGCTACAGCCACAGCTGCAACTCGAGCTACACACATCTGCGACAGATATATGAATGACTTTTGCTGTTGGGTGGTCCCTTTTTTTACCTATTTTGACACCTCGTGAAAGATGATATGCACCCGTTTGATTGAGGCCATAATAATAATAATAATAATAATAATAATAATAATAATAATAATAATAATAATAATAATAATAATAATAATAATAATAATAATAATAATAATAATAATAATAATAATAATAATAATAATAATAATAATAATAATAATAATAATAATAATAATAATAATAATAATAATAATAATAATAATAATAATAATAATAATAATAATAATAATAATAATAATAATAATAATAATAATAATAATAATAATAATAATAATAATAATAATAATAATAATAATAATAGTTATTACTATTAGCGAAGCTTGCTCCTTTCAGCGTCCTGCATTGCTAGCTAGGTTCTTCATGACTAGCATGATGATGACAACAGCTGCGTATTAAATCCATTCATTTTGATATCAAATGTCATAAGTATCAAAAATATCTCATCATCAAAGGGCATCAGGGGGATCATTCACACTTGTCATCCCTCATTGCAAATACCATATAGCTACTAAGCCCCAAAAAACCCCTCATCGACGCCTGAAATCGAGATCCATTACATGCCTGGCAGTAAAATCTTTCCTTATCTCCCCTCCTTTCTTCAACAGTTGGTTGGTTGATCCTCAAATTATCCCAGCCCGTCATTCCCAAGCGGTGCAAGTCAGCAACGAAGCCTGAAGGGCGTGGTCACGGGGAGGGGGGGGGGGGCTGGGCTGTTGCCATCTATACAACTACAAGCCATTTTATCCCACCCCGCCCCCTGCCCCCATTCCACCCTTCCATCTTTCCTTGCTCTCTTCAGATCCATCTCTCATCCACAATGCAAAGCCAAGAAGGTATAGTGAAGTGGGAAACATGAGCAGGATACTAAGGCAGACGGTTTAAACTGAACAGGGGTTATGTTGGGGGTATCAAATTTCTGTATAATTTTTTTTGGGGGGGTTTATTTTCAACTGCTTTTCTTTTGGCTTCCATTCTCTCTCTCCTTCTCTCCGCCTCTCTCGCTTTCTCGGTGCCATGTCTCCCATCCCACACGAAACCTCCGGTCATGCTCATCTAGTATATTCACCCGCAGGAACAAATCTCTTTGATCTCTGTCTGCCACATCATGCCATCTCAATAAATAACAAAAGCATCATCAGGTATTCATCGATCTTTCTGATAAAACAAAAACGCATCACACATTCATATCCCTCTGAATAAAAAATCAACATGCATTTTCATACACAGTTGCAAATGGATGCAAGCGAACCAACCCCACCCTCCTCCCCCCACCCCAAAAACACAGTCTTCTCTCTTCCTGTCCTTTGCAAGCCATTTCTCAACAAAGTTCTTCCATAGACTGATGCCATCGAATCATTTGGCACGCGAGTCCGTCACGAAACATCCATGGATGGTACAATTCTTCTTCTCCTTTTCCATTTTTCTGGAATGGTCGAAATCGAAATCTCTTCTAGGGTTTTTTTTCTCGACACCGGGTAGTCGGGAAAAAATTCAGAAAAGACATATTCAGGAATTTTGGGGGTTTTGGTGGATGTCGAAGATAAAAATATAAAATTAAAATGGAAGAGAAGAAAAGGAAGAACACGAAAAACAAAGGAACGACGCAAGGGAATTTGGGGAAGGAAGAAAAAATATATTCAGAAACAGAAAAATAAAAAGACAAAAAAAGAAAATTGAACCACCCGATGATGCATCACATGAATTCGGATCTCCCGCTTGCTCGGTAGGCAAAGGCGAAAAATCATATATAAAAAAAGGGGGCCCGCGCACCACACCCCGCACCGTTGTAAAAGAACAGCGCTTTTTGTTCATCGAGGACGAAGGCGTGCTTTATTTCGTGTGACACATTAGTCTCAATTAGCTCATGCTCAATTCCTGACGTTCAATCAAGGTGAGCCATCATTTCATCTTTCGTAAGCGGCGTGAAGTTGTCAATGTCGAGGCCACGGGAGAGCAGGTCGGCACGGGCGTGCGGGGGAATCAACCTATGGTTCAGGGTTGGATTGATAGAGAGTTCTGTGTGTTTGTTAGAAATAAATACTGAAACAGATATATAGCTCAGCCTTACCATGGCGTGAGAAATCAAAGAGGTTGGGAAGTGGTCTGGGAGGGGAATTTGGGTGACGAGAATCCGGCAGACGCGTATTGGGATCCCGAAGCTCATCAAAGAAAGGATGGCACATGGCTTCAATGGCAGAAAGGCGTTGGGTGGGGGTATACTCGAGGAGGGCTGTGATGAGATCAATCGCGTCATGGGAAGCTTTGCGGAAGACCTGGTTTTTATTTTTTAAAAAAATATAATCAATTATCACTGTATCCACTCCCTGTTACTACCCAGTATTGTCGATTTCTTACCTTGTTGAACGGATGTGGCTTAATCTGCGGGAACTTGTGTTCCATGTAGTTTGGGTTCATGGTCCGAATCTGATCACGGGTCGGGGTCCCAAGCACTTTGATGATCTCTACTAATTGGTCAATGCCCGATTCGCCGGGGAAGAGGGGTTGACCCAGCATCAGTTCCGCCATGACACAGCCGGTTGACCACACGTCTGTAAAACTTTGTCAGAAGAAACAACATGGCACACGTAATTTGTTTTGATGAAAATTATAATAATAGTAATAACAACAATAATAAATGCTGTGTGCGCGAGCTTACCAATCTTGGTGGTGTAGTTGGTGGCACCAAAGATGAGTTCCGGCGAGCGATAATAGCGAGAGCATATGTATGACACGTTTGGCTCGTTCTCGACCAAGATCTTGGCGCTACCAAAATCGCAGAGTTTCAGAATTCCCGTGTTAGGATCCAGCAGGAGATTTTGGGGTTTGATGTCACGATGGCAGATACCCTGGGAATGGATGTATGCAAGGGAGCGGAACAGTTGGTAGGTGTAAAGTTTGACCTCCAACATGGGCATCGTAGTCTTCATCTTGCTGAAATATCGGGAGGCACGATATACGGTTTCAGGGACGTATTCAAGAACCAGGTTTAGGTAGACCTCGTCCTTCTAAAAGATCATGTGCAGGCGGCAATTTGTCAGACGGGGGATATTTGTAGAACATTTACGTTCGGTTACAATAGAGAGTTATGATAACCAATGGCATGACAAGGCATATGATAACCAGAGGATGAGGAAGGAGAGGGCCTAACAACTTACTCGATCTCCATTGGAGTAGTAGAAAGCCTTCAGCTCGACGATGTTTGGATGGCGTACGATGCGCATAATCTGCAACTCACGATTCTACAGAGAAAGTTAGGAAAGTTAATTTCCGTAGCATATATATGGAATGGAGATTATGAAGAAGTAACCTAAACAAACCTTGAACCGTTTATCCTGGAGCACTCTCTTGATAGCAGCATCTTCTCCAGAGGGGGAGATTTTGGTTTGGAAAACAACGCCGAAGGAGCCATTTCCCACGATTTTGCACTGGGTATACTGCATATCTCTAGTTTCCCCCGTCAACCCATCCTGCACCTTTTCGCGGACTACTTCTGTTGGGAGGGGAAAAAAGATGACCTATCAGCAGAGTGTACACAAATAGACACTAGAGAAGTAAGAAAAGATGTAAACCTACCCCCCATTCGTAAGCTGGAGAACACCCCGGGACGAGTTTGTGACATGGCTCGGTCTGGAATCCAGTGTCCGAGAGGATTTTTGTAGTTGGATATTCCGTTTGTTGCTCAGGCCTACCGACGAGAATCAGGCGGATAATGGCTGAGCAAGGAGTTTCGGGATCTGTGGAGAGAGGCGAATGGGGATCCGTGTTTGAGGCAGAAGGTGATCAACTCTGATTCAGCGAAGATGGAAGTTCTGTTTGCGGCTTGCGAAGGGTCAGAAGAACGAGTTCTGAAGAGCAGAAGATGTTGAAGAGGTTGGGAGGCTGAGAAGTTGATGGAGAGAGGGCGATGTTTTGAGGGCTGAGGGTCGAGGGAGAATCAGACAAGCTCTAAGGAGGGGTGCAGAGGAGTGCAGAGGATCGTAGGAGGAACAGGGAAAGCAACAGGTGAGAAGTGAGAAGTGAGAAGTGTTTTGTGTTGTGAGTGTGAGTGTGTGTGTGTGTGGGTGGGAGTGTGTGTGTGGGTAGATGTGTGTGTGTGTGTGGGTGGGTGGGTGGGTGTGTGTGTGTGTGTGTGTGTATGTGTGTATGTATGTGGGGTGGGTGTTTGTGTGTGTGTGACTGTGTGTGTGTGTGGTTATGGCACAACCAGCAACAGGGAGATGTGAGAGGTATGGTATGTATTGCTAGGAGTATTTATTATGGAAAGGAGATGAAATAATACCTAGGTAGAAGGAGGAGAACCATAGAGAGAATAGAGAGAGATGGTGTTGTTAAGGTAGGTTGTTAGGTTGTTAGGGAGAGGAATCGTCGAGGTTGACGTTGGGCCAGCAATGGCGGAGACACGGGAACCAGCCAGGGAGACAGGGAGACCAGGTGAGACCAGAGAGAAGCTGGAGGGAACAGCCACCACCAAACAACAAGCGGGCGGCTGGCTGACAGCAATGGCAATTGGGGTCGCAGCAGCAGCTGGGTCGCAACAGCAGTTGGGCAATAGGCACCGGGCAATGGGCACTGACTGGGCAGCGGTGGCAGTAAGGCGGACTAGGTGCAGCAATAGTTTAACTGGCAGGACAACGACAGCGGGAGGTAGCGGATAGGATAGGATAGGAGAACAACTCCAGGAGTTTGAACGGGAGTGGGTGTGT
>NW_011371395.1:0-19268 GCF_000150735.1 Paracoccidioides brasiliensis
TCTTACAAAATTAGAATATAATCAGATATCATTAATTATTATTTTATTTTTGAGAAATAATAATAGTCATCACTGCTATATAGATATTAAATTCAATTTGACTTTCTTAGCTTGAATTGAAATAAGAAAGTAGAGAAACTCAAGTAGAGTGTTTTTTTAAGGTGTTAAAGATGTATTATGTGTTTTCTATTCAAGTAAACTGCAGTTTTTATTCTCTCTTCTTTAAAGTCTTTGTAAGATCAAAGAGAGACTCTATAATTTTAAAATAATTTTCAATAAAGCAGTGATAGAAGTTTATAAATTTTAAAAATATGTAAACTCTTTTAACATTAGTTGAGACTAATCATTCTATAATAATTATCACTTAATCTAATTATATTTTAATACTTTGAGGTCTAATAATAAATCTCAGAAAGAAGGTTTTATTTTTAACTATTTAATATTTAGTATGTTTTACATATAGATACAAGTGCTTTATATGTTTAAGTATCTTTTGTATATGCATATTATGCTCATTTATTAAGTTTAAATAGATAAAAATATTATCTAGATAAATCATATATCATATGTTAAGAAGATTTACTAGAGTGTAGTTTATATAGACTTGAAAGATGACAGAGGTATTTGCAAGCTCCAAAGATATAATATTATACTCAAAGTAATTATAGTATATGTGAAATGCTAATTTTTATCTATCACTCTATTGAATTTATATTCTGTAATAAGTATCTCTAAGATCAATCTTGAAAAAAACTTATACTTTAAAGAGTCTATCTAGTATCTCACTCATAAAAGATAATAAATATCTATTTATTAATTATAAGATAATTTACATATCTATAGTCTACATAGAGTTTTAAATCTTTATTCTTCTTTAAAATTAAGAGAATAAGAGCATCTGCAGAACTTTAAGAAGAAGATATTTAGTTTTTTTTTTTTCAGTATACTATTTAAATAATCTTGAAAAGTTTTCAACTCTATCTCAGAGAGATTATAGATAAATATAAATAAGAATATAACTTCTTTTTCATGATTAATTGAGTGCTCTTCATCAGATATAAATGCATTGAATGTATATTCTTTAAAAAAAATATATATAAATAATCAAAAATAGTCAAACAGATTATTGATAAAGCTATATTTGTAAATAAACTATTTTCTAATAGTATTGAGATTTTAGAGAAATATTTAATAACCAGTATAAAGATCTGAAAACTTTTAATATGAAGTTTAAAAGCAAATGCAGAGTTTTTAGAGATTTTAATAGTAAATTTAAAGATTAGTGAGATTGAAACAGATATCATTATAAGTATATAGATAGAAGTATCAGTGATTATTCATTAGCAGTATCTATTACAATTTGATTTATTCTTTAAATATTTGATTTTTGATGAAAATTAAATTTTTCATTTATTCATTTAATTAATAAAAGAATTAAATTGTTTGAGTCAAAAAACTTTTAATATTATATAATAGTTTAA
This sequence comes from Paracoccidioides brasiliensis, assembly GCF_000150735.1. Taxonomy (NCBI): domain Eukaryota; kingdom Fungi; phylum Ascomycota; class Eurotiomycetes; order Onygenales; family Ajellomycetaceae; genus Paracoccidioides; species Paracoccidioides brasiliensis. The sequence continues at coordinate 1,482 of NW_011371395.1, forward strand.
AAGTTTAACAATATAAAAGAAGTAAAAATTTTTAACTATAATTTTCTTACTTTTCTAAAACTTCTATTTTCAGATTAATAATCTCAAATGAGTATATTTAATAATTACTAAACTTCTTTATTCTATATAAGATATATTCTATTAATTGTAATTTGTTTAATTTGATTTAAAATTTATTAATAAAACTTTTCTAAGCTTTAAATTCTATAAAAGTAAAAATTAATATAATTTATACAGATTTAGAGATTCAAACATAAAGAAAAAAAATAAACTTATTGATTACTCTTTTTTAGATATATTAAAAGATATCATTACAGCATAAATAATACTTCTTATTCAATTTTTATTTTTTTAAAATTTGCTTAAAAAAAGAGTTTTGATGATGATTTTGAAGTTGAAGATTTATTTTTAAAGAGCTTGTTCTTCTGTACTCTTCAGTTTTCATTGAAGTGTATAAAGCTTCAGTTAATATCATATCAAATATCAAAGTGCTCTTTGCATTTTCAGCTTTTTTTTTGAGATGCTGCTGATATATTATCATGTGAATTTTTTTTTACAAATAGTGTTTTGATATTATGTAATTATATTTGCTAATATAATAATCTTTAAATAATTGCTTTTCATAATATTTAACTTTGTAATGAAAGTATTCTAGAAGAGATCATCTAGTTTGACTGTATATTTCTTAAATTCTATACAGATAAAGAGTAGAATCTTGTTAAATAAGTAAATCTTTTAATGATAATTACTATATTTCTCAAGAAGATGACTCTTAATTAACTGAAGATTGAAGACAAAGTTTTGAACTATTTAATTTTCATATTATCTCAGTGTTTAATTGTTAGGCTCAGTGCCCGACCGAGCCCGACCGAGGCCCAGTGCCCGGTTAGACTCGACGTCGGATTAAGCTCAGCGCCCGATTAGGCCAAATATTCTCATGTGATCAAATGACCATGCAGGTGGTTATAACCTGGGCAGGCCCCAGCACCTCTTTCACCCCATCAAGCTTAGTATTTCATTATATAGCAGTTAGCAATGCAGAGAGTTTTCTTCTTATGCAGCTCACATTCACTCTCTAACATAATACTAAGCTTCATTCTATCTCTTTTACTCAGAATTGAGTAGAACCTGCTCAGCAAGAATCTGATGGCACAACATACAATAGCAACTCATTTCATCCCCTCTAGTCACCAGAGAGACCCAGACCAGAATGGCCACCCCAGACTTCCAGCCCTCTGAAAAGATCAAGAGAGACTGATGATATGTTCTAACTAGGTCAATCAATCAATCATGAGTCTCATTTGAAGAATTCAGACAGATGATTCACTCAGACAAGAATCATGTCTATAAAGAGTTAGCAGCAATCTTTGACAGCATCTTTAATGATGAAAAAACATTGAGAAATACAATCACACATCTGAGAATGAAATGAAACAATGTCACTGATCAGACTGCTGTCAAGCAAAGTCAGATTGATGAGTTAATTGCTGAATGTGATGAACTTAGTCACATCTTGATCTGTATGACAGTCAGCAATCAAGCAGCAAATTGAGAGATCATTCTCTCTGAGACTATCTGAAGATCTGTCAAAATTGATGATTTAAAACATCTCACTGATAGCAAAAAGTCAAAATTTGAACACTGACTCTTCTGAATGAAGAACAAGCTCTGAAAGAACACTGATCACTACTCTACTAAACACATGAGAATTGCATACATTGAAAATCAGACTGATGAGAATGTGGCACATCACATTGCACTCTGTATGAAAGAGAATCACTCTGAGCAATATTAGACTGCTGAAGAGATATTTGAGCATCTCAAGTCAATATATGAGAATGCTAACAAGCTGCAAAATGTCAAGAGTGATTATCACAAGCTGATTATGTGCAATAGAAATAATTATCATGAATTTGTCACAAAATTCTTACATCTGACAGATGAGATCAAGATTGTCAAAGAGAACTACAAAACAGACTTCAATGATAAGCTGTTCTTTGACCTTCAGAGGATGATGACAGTAGTCAATGCAATTATCAATACATATGTTGATCACACTCTTCAGACAATCAATGTCACTTAGAAGTCAAAGAGCTTGCAGAGAAATGAATCTAATATCTTCAAGCAAAACACTCTGTGAGCCTCTGACAGTCAAACTTTTCACAGCATCTCAGCCACAAAATCCTCTATCATAAAGAAAGTCTTGAGCACTCATTCAGATATTCAGTGCTACTACTTCAAGAAGAAAGATCACATTGCCAGAAATTGCTCTGCAAAGCAGAAGTCTCAACAGATGATCACTGAGCTCACAGAGAATGACACTTCTGAGCCTTCAGCAAATTCAGAAAAAGAGTGAGTCTGAGAGAAGACTTCATCTCAGATAGTTCAATAGTCTGTGAGAGATTTGAGATGAAGAACTTGATTGAGAAAAAGAGCATTAATGTCTCAATTAAGTTAGCTCACAATGAAATTGCTACTTTTACAAATTCTCTCACTGATACTGAAGCAAATGATGTGAATTCTATTGATATCTGATACACTATAGAATTGATGAGATTCTTCAATAGAAACTTTCAGAAACTCTCATTCAAATGCTGCATGAAGGGATACAATGACACCTCTGATGAGATGATAGACTGCACATTGACTCTAAACCTCTGAGTGAATGATCAGAGATTCTGGAATGTTCCTCTGCTGGTGACAGACCTAGACCAGTACTCTATCATCCTGGGATGAAAGTGGTTGACAGCACAGGATATATGGCTTGATGTTAAAAATCAACATCTGATTTGACTGAGTGAACTGTCTATCTCTGAACAGATGATGAAGCTGATGCTGAAGATAGTGCTTCAATCAATACTGAAGCATTCAGACTCTAAGTCTAAGCATTAGACAGATGTGAAACAAAAAGAGATCAAACTGAACAAGAAGATCAGACAGAAGCATCAGACTCAGCTCTGCAAATTGAAAGAGATCAGCTCAGTCATGACATCTAAGACAAGGCAGAGACTGACCTGGGAGGAGACAGCATCACAGATGATGAATATGAACTTCATTAAGACTGCTTCTTTTCACAGTTACATGAAGAACAAGAACTCAACAATCTTCATAATCAGTCTGTATGAAATTGATAAACAGCTTGAGAAGAAGTGAAGTTTAGTGAGAGCTGAGAAGAAGTTTAATAAGAAGCTAATCAGCAACTTATCAGAATGATTGAAAGATCAGAAGAACTGTTTCTCAAAGAAAGCATCAGATGAATTACCTCTCCTACAGAAGAATGTTAATTTTAATATAGAGCTTCAGTCTGACACTGACCTCATTCAGAACATTGAACATGCATCTCTATATAAGATGAATTTGAAGGAACTAGAAGCAGTGAAGACTTATCTTGAAATCAACCTAGCAAAGAACTTTGTCATTTCAAGTTCAGCCCTCTACACCTCCTCAATTCTGATTGCTTGTAGTGGGAAGAAGCTATGATTCTGTGTTGACTTTTGCAAGCTGAATGCTATGATCAAACAAGATCAGTATCTCTTGTCTCTAATAGATGAGCTGATGGACTGACTCAACAGAGCAAAATACTTTACAAAGCTGAACATTCAGCAGAGGTTTCATTGCATCTGAATGAACTTTAAGTTGAAGGATCTGACCATCTTTAGAACCTGCTACAGAATCTATAAATACTGAGTGATTCTCTTCAGTCTTACAAATATCTCTGTCTGCTTTCAACAGTTTGTCAATAGTATCTTCTTTGACTATCTGGACAAGTTCATGACAGCATTCATGGATGATCTTCTAATCTACAGCAGGACTCTCAAAGAACACAAGCAGCAAGTGAATCTGATACTGAACTGATTAAAGACAGCAGACTTGCAAGCTAGCATTCAGAAATGTGAGTTTGCTGTTCAGAGAACAAGATATCTAAGATTTATCATTATCACAGAGAGGATTGAGACAGACTCTGAGAAGACTGCTATCATCACAAAGTGACAGATTTCAATCACAGTAAAAGATGTTCAATCATTTCTAAAATTTGACAACTTCTATCAGTGATTTATAAGAAACTATAGCTGAATTGCAAAATCACTATACCAGTTGACAAAGAAGATAGTTCCATTCATGTGGACATCAGAATGTCAATCAGTCTTTGAGAAACTGAAGAAGCAGCTGATGAAGGCTTCAACTCTACATTACTTTGACTCTGAATGTGAAACCTGCATTGAGACTGATGCCTCAGATGAAGTGATGACTGAGATACTGAGTCAAAGATTGAATAATAATCTTTGACACTCTGTGATCTTCTACTTCAAGTCAATGAATGATGCAGAGCTCAACTATGAGATTCATGACAAGAAAATGCTTGCAGTCATCTGAGCATTGCAGAAGTGGCAAGCTGAGCTTGAGGGACTACAATGAAAAGAACAATTCAAGATTCTCACTGATCATTGTGCACTGAAATACTTCATAACAATCAAGAAGTTGAATGCACATCAGATCTGCTAAGCAGAATTTCTTTTCTGTTTTTATTTCAAGATTAAGTATCAATCAGATAAGGTCAATCTACTAGCAGACATGCTGAGCAGATCTGAGCAGGTTAAGAAGCAACAGAACAGCTGTATGCAGATTCTTCTAGAATCAGAGACTCTTGACTCTCAGATCACTTTCTTTATGAATATTGCTAGCATCAACTCCTCAGAGAAAGAGAACATTGCTGAATGCATAGTGTCTTTAAACAAGACAGTCATCTCAATTGAGCCCCTGCAGCAGCAAGTAGAAAAGGAGAATAGTCTCTATACAATGAAGAATAATATGTTGCTATATCATGAAAGATTGATAGTGTCTGTTCAGAAAGAAACTCTTATAGCTGCTCTGCTAAAGAAAATTCATGATCAGACCTCAACAGCACATTCAGAGAAATAGAAGACTCTGACTCTGATTCATCTCTGCTATTGATGAATCATCTGACAGATGAATGTCTTATGCTATGTTCAGAACTGTCATACATGCTGAGTTAGTAAGATCTCAAAAAACAAAGTCTCTGGCCTGCTAAAGCTGTTATTAATATCAGAACAGACATGGCAGCATATTGCAATGAACTTCATGAATGTATCAAAGAGCAAAAGTGACTGTGATGTCATTCTAGTTATAGTCTGCTGGTTAAGCAAGAAGGTAATTTCAATTTCTATCACTTATGAAGTTACAGTCTGTGAGCTGGCTCAATTATTCATTCAATTCTACTATTTCTATAATGAAGCATCAGACTCAATTGTCTTTGACCACAGCTCTCAGTTCATATCAAACTTCTGAAATGAGTTCACAGAAATTCTAGACATAAAGTTGAAACTCTCAACAGCACATCACACACAGACAGATGAGCAGACAGAGACAATAAATCAGTATATTATCACACATCTTCACTCATATGTTAATTACTATCAAAATGACTGAAATAAGTGATTATTCATTATAGATTATGTTTCTGCAGTCATCTCAAACATCTTCACTGAGATCTCCCTCTTTCTAGCTGCAAATGAATATGAGTCATGAACATCATTTGACTGAAGATCTCTGTCAAGAAAACTAAGAGCAGAGAAGAGAACAAATTGAAGAACTGCTCAAAACTTTGTTAAACAGATGAAAGAGATCTGAGAGTGAGCAGACAAGAGCATGAAGACAGCACAAAAACAGATGAAAAGACAGACTGATAAACATTATCAGAAATCTGACTTCACAGTGAGAGATTTTATCTACTTGACATTGAAATCATACAGAATCAATCAATCAAGCTGTAAGCTGGCAGCATAGAACACAGGTCTCTTCAGAATTCTAGAGAGAGTGAGCAACATCTATAGACTAAACCTTCTCACAATCATGAAAATTCATTCAATCTTCTTCTCAAACAAGCTGTGCAAAGATTCAAAAGACTCTCTATCAGAGCAGACTGTCAAACCATCAGATTCAATTGAAATAGATGAAGAAAATAAATGAGAAGTGGAGCATATATTAGTCAGTTGAATAAATCAAGACAAACTGCAATATCAAGTCCACTGAAAGAGATTTGATGAGAACTTATCTTGGTACACAGCTCATGACTTCAAAGAATCACCACATGTCATATGTGACTTTCATGAAGCTAACCCTACAAAAGCTGAACCCTCAAGACAACTAAATGAGTGGCTGAAGACATGGGAGACAGACAGCTATCTGAAGAATGAGGTTGATGACAACCTACCAGCATGAGGACATGCTTGTCCCTAGATCAGAGGGTGATGTTAGGCTCAGCACCCGACCAAGCCCAACTGAGGCCCAGTGCCCGGCTAGACTCAATGTCAGATTAAGCTCGGCGTCTGATTAGGCCAAATATTCTCATATGATTAAACAACCATGCAGGTGGTTATAACCCAGGCAGGCCCCAGCACCTCTTTCACCCCATCAAGCTTAGTATTTCATTATATAGCAGTTAGCAACACAGAGAGTTTCCTTCTTATGCAGCTCACATTCACTCCTTAACATTAATATTTTAATTCATAGTTTTAATTTATCTTATCAGAGTTTATAATTTTAACATGAAATCAATTATAGAATTTATCTCAGATAATGAGTATCTTTAGCTTGATGTAATATTGTTATTATTTTTTGAAGTTCAGTATTAAAATAAATTATTACTTTAAGAATTTTATTTTCCTCATTATTCTCAAAATAATATCTTTGATAGATATATAAAATACAAGACTTAAAGAAATAAAATTCTCTAGTTTCTTAAAACTTTCTATCTTAAACTTCTTGAAAAGTTTTTAAATTGATACAGAACAGAGTTTTTTATAGATGAAGTTAATACTAATAGTATAATCTGTTAACTCTGTTATATACTGATTACTCTTAGAGTTTTGATTTTATATACTGAAAGTGTTGATTTATTATTATAGTTAAAGAAGTTTTTTATATATTTTCAGCTGTACTTATTTCTATTGAATTATCTGAATCTCTTCATCAACTGCTGTATAAGATGCTTTAGTATTTCTTTCTGAAGTTAGACTTAATAATTATTCATAGAGAGTTTCTTTTATATATATACTTTTTTCATAGATATTATATGTGAGATATTAATTTATATATTATATTTTAAACTTATTGTTATAGACTTAATAAATAACCTCTTTTCAAATAATTAGAAACTATAAAAACACTTAATATAACTGAACTAAATGTCAAAAGAAAGTATGAAAAGCATTATAACTAATATTATAAGAGAGTAGAAATATAGACACTATTAGTGCTATGAAGAAAAACGAATAGTGATAAATAAAAATGTAAATATAGAATTGAATAATAGCTAATCACTGAATCTTTTGAAAAAATTGGAATATTTATAATATATATATTTATGAATAAGTATTAATAAATTTCACCTTTAATATTTTATAAAATAAATAACATAATATTAATTTTATTCTTTAATAAATAGTAATAGATTTTATCTATAATCTTTTAAAAAATAAAGAATTGAAGATATAGTACTCTTTTATAAAATAAAATATTAGTGATATAAAGTAATTATTTTAAAATAAATAAAGTGCTGATTCTAAATATATAAAAAACTAATTCTTTAGATGCTTCATGAGATACTTTAGTAAGTAGTATAAGGTCTTGATATTATAAACAGCTTTGCAAAATTCATAAGCAGTAATAGATGTAACAGATCAAATAGTATCAGAAGAAATAATTAATTATTTAATAAATATCATAAATACTCAGTCAGAATATAACAGATAAATCTTTATAGCTTTAAATTTTATTTATATATTTACTAATAGAAGTATTAAATTTAAAGCCGCATAAAAAAGTCTTTAAAAAATTATATTTAGTAATAGATAAATAGTCAAATCTTTAATATAGTAGTGAATTTAATTCTTTCACATTGATCTTTGCAAGTGATATAAATATCTTATTATTTAATAATTGCAAATAATAAGTTGAATATGATAAAAATACTGTAAATGATATTTGATTCTTATCTATATAGTTTACGAATTTTATATTAATATAAGAAGAATGATTATTTAATATAAGTAAGTATTGGCTGTAGCTACTTTTCTTTATATATAAATAAAATATTTTTTTTTCAATCACTCTATATCATAGTCATTACTACTTTAGTCATTTGAAAATATATTAAAATATATCTATTAATCTTTAAATTGAAATTCATTAAGTCAGATATTCTGAATATCATTTTTCTTATATATTAGTACTGAAGAAACATTTAAATCATCTGTATAAATAGCTATAATTAAGATAATTAATTCAAAACTTTCATTTTAAAATACTATAATATATTTATTTTTCAGAGATTTAACTAAAACAATATACTTAGTAGCATATTTAAGATTAATTAAAAAAATTTCTTATCATAATTATAAATATCTAAGAGTTTAAGATTATGTTTCATAATAGAATAAGTTAACTAGAAGTAAAGTTATTTTATCAGCAGTCAGTAAATTTAACAGAAAAATACTGTAAATATTTAATCAATTTATATATAGTAGTCTTCAAAGTAGTTAGAATTATCTATAATTTATTATTTTTGATTAATTGTATAGAAATAGATACTTTTTAGCTTATTCTTATAATTTTGATAAAATAAATTCATTCAATACTCTTTATCATATTCTTTATTAAATTCTATAATAACTCAACTAAAGATATGATGATAAGAGGATAAGAGCTTCAATTCATCTAACTAAACAGCTATATGAGAATACTAAATTGAGAATTAGAATATGCGAATAAACAAGTAGTTGAATATATATAGATTATTAAGAATTAATATGAATCAATTTTCAAAGTGAAGTGAATCAATAAGAGTAATTAAATATGATTGAAGTTAAAATAAATTAATCTTATCTTATATTATCAGTGACTGCGCTGTAACAAATTCAACCATCAAATTTCATACTATTTAAGATATAAGAGCAAGACTATGGTCTGCTAGATGATTTATATGCTGAATAAGTGTTTCTTTTTGCAAGTTGATTAACTTTTTATGATATTTTAATATCACATCAGATCTGCAGATCTACTTGTCTTTATGCTACTGTTGCAATATCATTGAACTGATTTTACATTTTGAAGCAGTTTGCTTATAACTTGGAAATTCTTGTAATCTTAAATCTTCAATTGTAAGCTGAATTGCAGTTTCACTGATCATGATGTTGAGGTTTAAAGTTGAAGAATTGAGGTGGAATTTATAAAATCATTGGGTGGTGGAAATCATTGAGTGGTCAATCACATTAATCAAGTTTCATACTGAACAAGTTATATGGGCAAGTTAACGTAATTTACTAACCCACTGCGTACAGCTGCAGTGACTCCTAGAATTGATATCTATCTAAAGTCAAGTATTTTTAAACCTCTCCTGACTTTGTCAAGAAGCTAATTTTCGACCATGGGAGAATTGAAAGAGCCTAATATCAAGCCATTCTCCCTAGAAGTATGCATCTCGGTGATGAAAGTAGCTACACCACAAATCTAGAAGGAAAAGTCAACAAAACCTAAAGAAGAATAAAAGGGAGTAAGAGAAGAAATTCCTCTATATATATAACTGCACAGACGTCCATACCAAGCACGGAACTCTTGTGAGCGCCTGAGGGCTAGTGATACCAGTTATCGGTTATCCCAGTACAATGAAACATCAAACTCCTCCTTTCCCTTCCATACTTGTCCAGAATCATTTGCCGCCGCAACAGCCGCACGCAAATCATGACCCATCTCTGCCGGCCCGCTAGCCACCACTTGAACCCGGCCAGCAACTGCCGAAGGCGACGGTGACGACGGCGGCTCATTGTGAATAAAGTTCTGAACGATTTCATGCATATCCGGGTGGTGGTTTGCGGGCCACAATATGTGAAGATTAGGGTGTTGGGGAAGTACGAACGATGGATTCCCATTTGGCTTTGACGGGTTGGTCTTCTCGTCACTGAGAGATAAATTTTCGGCACGATGGGTATTTGTTAGTTCCATAGAAGGCTCGCGGGAGACAAAAATGCGGACGGTCACGTTCTTCGGATGGGAGTGAAGGAGAACGGTGAGCTCATCTTGGACCCATTCAATGTTTCGTGTGCGGCGGATTATCCAGACGAGTTCGACGCGACGGTCGGGTTCTTCCTTGTTCCCTGAGGCTGCTGCTGCTGCTGCTAACGGCAGAGCGAAGGATATGCCAGTACCACCGGCTATTGCTAGGATATTCCGGGTTGACTTGTCAAGAACATGCGTTCCGTAAGGGCCAGTGAGTATGACGGGAATGGTAATGTCACCGGATGAATTGCTAGCCAAAAGTGGTAAACGAGAGGTCTCCCCTGACAAGCACCGGATAACGTATGCGTGCTGTGAATTGTTCTGCAGTTGTTTCGGGAACGGGGTGAAGGGATGGGACTGCCAGATGGTTATATCTGGAAAACATAGGAAGAAATGTTGACCAGCTTCCCAGGGCGGCTGATCGTGTCTGAATTCAAGTCTAGTTACAATTCCGCCATCACCGTCATCGAAGGATGTAATTTTGCCCTCTGCGGGTTTGAATCCGATACCTGCATTTGGGTTTTAAACATCTTTCCGATTCAACGTGAGAGGGGACATGTGACGAAAATTCGAAAATTCAAGTTGTCATACCTTTATATCTGTCCTTTAAGTCCAGATGTATGACAAGGGTGCGAAGTAGACGAACACCCCTATCCAAAAATAGAACACCAATGGACGCAATCATCCAGCAACTAAGCCTAGCCCAATGGCCCCAACAAGCTCCCAGATAAAGGGCTCCAGCGATGTAGTGGGATTTCCTAAAGAATTCGTACCCAGTCCATCTGACAACCCTATTGATGCTGAAGATATAAATGAAGGTCATGAGAGTCTGAGCAATTATACCAAAAATAATGTACCTCTTCGTGATGAACTTGGTGTACACTTTCGGCTGCGGCTGGTAGAGCCGCGTTTGAATGATTGTCCAGAATACAGTGTGCAAGACAGTTTGAATGAAAATGATGCGCCCAATCCATCGATGGAGAAAGTTGAAATGTCGGTATGGGATTCCAGTGATAAGCGAGAGAATGTTTTCCCGAGTACCTAGCATGATAGTTAACGGGGTTATCGCGAATGCGAACGCCCCAATACGATTCGCGAGTGGCCCCAGAGTAGTCCGCGTGCTGAAGGACGAAGAATTCTTGACGGGAGTGAGCCATAATTTATACACAGAACCAACCAGGCTGCAAAAGTTGAGCGTCAGTTCCTATCGAATGTCGTAGAATCTGTATTAAGTCCGAAGAAATCCTCACGTAAAAATCAGTAAGTAGACAAGAATTCCGCAAAAAATAGCAACTTGAAGCCTTGTAACGTGGCCGAAGAAATTGACGAGGCTTTCCGGCAGTAAATAATGACGAGCACCAGCAGAGAGCGCATTCCAAGCTCTGGAAAACGAGCTTGCCTTAACCAGGGTCTGGCCTTCTAGTTCTCTCCTTGACCCTGGCTTCCTTAAATATCGAGAGCTAACCAGTCGAAGAGCAAGGGTGAATAAAAGTAGACCACCGATCACAGCCCAGATGATAAACCTATGTTGAAGGGTGATATATCAGTCACAGAGATTTCTTGAGATATGTATTGGCTGTTTGATTTGATGAGGCCGTACGTATAGAGCATTGAGAGATCTTGCATCCAGTATACGGCGTCCAAATAAGAACAAGATTCGGGGTCTTTGGTGCAAGGTAACAAACGACTAGAATAGCCCCAGTGTGGTATTTTTGATTCTTGGCCCTGAATATGCCGTCGTTCAACCGCTGGTTCATCCATATTGAAAATTCAAAACAATGAAAACAAATAAATGAAAAGCAAGAAATAGAACTGAAAAGAAGGGAAGGAAAACTGAACAGCATGGATTGCCCTTGACAAAGGGTTTTAAAGAAGAATGAGAGTGGATTCTCCCCCTTTAAGCCCAACGTTCAACCAGACAGAACCGAGAGAGAAGCATTCTTCCCATCCCAGTTCCTAAAGGTACTCAGCCCTCTGTGGATCGAATAGGTGAAAAGAGTTGTAGCATAGTCATTTTATCTGGGAAATTTGCTCATTCTTGCGTCAAGGACGTATCAAACTTTCAACAATGTTAGAGGAATCACACGATTTTGAAAGGATCCGTGTTCTACATCAATTTGAACCAAAGCCATTGATCTAAGCATTAAAGTCAAACTTTGGAAGCGATGGGGATGTTACGTTAAACAGACGCGATAACTAGAATGCTTCCGAAGAACATCCATGAGGATAAGAACATTCCGTTAAAGTTGGGTAACTTAGGAGGGAATTCTATGAGGGAGGAGACGCTTTGAAAATATAACATCTAGTTCCCAACCAAGCGGCGCACCCAACCGAGCGCACACTATTAAGTCCAGTTTATAGAGAACAGTGATTTGTCCTTATTACACCTACAAGAAAGTTTAACTTCATTAAGCTTATTCTATAAGACAAACTAACGTAATTCCCAAGTGCACTCAGTGGATCATGAGTGAGTGAATCATCAATTCAAAATATCTATTCATTTAACTACTTATCCACTTTAATGCATAATTATGCCATCAATTTGCAATAAAAAATGCTTCAAATTCTCTTGAGAGAGAGAGAAGACTTGAATTCATGATAAATACTTTAAAAAAGCAAGAAATATTCTTGATTTGTAAAGCTGTATATATATTTAATATATCATTCTCTAAATTATCAACTCAATAACTGAACTGCTTGCATGAATCTGTCATGGCTCAACTAGAGGAATGATGATAAAAAGACAAAAGCTTCAATTCATCTATCTAACTAGGCAGCTGCGATGAGAATACTAAACTGGGGATTAAAATGTGTAATGAACAAACAGCTGAATATAAATAGGCGGTTGAGGATCTGAGCAACTGAATATGGTTGGGGTCGGAGCGGATCAACCTTAATCCTTATTACAAGCGACTGCGCCGTAGCAAGTCTTATACCACTGTGTATTTTTATTAATTGAGTATTTTTTTTAGCAGTGACACAATAAGTTTTAATCTTTTGCACTTTCAAATCTTCAATTGCAAATTTAATTAAATCCTCATTTGACATGAGAGATCATGAAGAAAGTTGAAGAATTTGACTGAGCTGAAGTGAGAAAATTTGAAGTGTTAAAGCGTTGAGTGACCAGTCATGTTCAAAGGTTTCTCCTAGTGTTTTTTCCCCAAGCCCTAATAGTGGAATGGGGAATAAAAAGTCCTTCACGAAGCCGCGCTGAGGCGAACTTCTCCGGTAGGATTCCTCTCTTCAACTATTCTTCTATCTTCTCCCTCTTTCCCCAAGCTAGATCATGTTTGACTAACCCAACCATGCGCGGAAGTTCTTTTCTTAATTCAGGTGGTTCCCTCTGGTTAATTCTTGCTGGTTGGACTTCGAACTCAATATTGTTCCGACGCTCTTTCAAAATCGGTCTTTTTGCATTGATATGTTTCTTTCTAGTTGTTTTTGCAGCATATTTTAATTCTCCAGTTTTACGGCACCCATCTTCTCCCCTATCGGATGATCAGTCGACTGTTACTCCACATGTGGTAGCAAGCGGGAAGGAAAAGGGTCTACCCGCGAATACTCCAACTGTATCGCGTCCTCTACCTCCTCAATCCTATCCTCCCCCCCACTCCGCCTCCCCCACCCCTTCCGCTATTCCTGAAAATAGTATTAGGAAACCTCCTGGCTTGAAGATTGTTGCCGTGATATTTTATGGACGGCCTGATAGAGTTGAAATTCTTGATTGCTATCTAAAGAGGAATCTCGTGGCAAACAGAGGATGGATCGATGAGGTGTATTGGGTGTCCAATACCAAGAACCAGAATGATTTGAACTGGCTGGATAAGCTGCTTCCTACTTCACCTCTATATAAGAAAATCTCCCCGGATACAGATAGTGAGAGAAAGGGATATGCCAGATTATGGGATAGCGCTGTGACTGAACCGGGTACACTTTACCTCAAAATTGACGATGATATTGTCTACATCGACGACCATGCGATCCCGAAGTTGGTATCGCTGAAGCTAGAGAGCAACCACTCTTTTATCGTCTCTGCAAACGTTGTCAATGGCGCTCCTCTTTCTTACCATCATTACCGCACAGAAGCTATACGACCTTACCTTCCCGAACTGACGCAGCCCAACGACACTTCCCTGGGAACACCAACGTGGCGTGCCTCACAACTCCCACCCTGGGAGGGCCCGGATGATTTCGAGTTCCCGCTCGGAGTTGGCACCGCGCCGTATCCGAACCACCGCTGGCTACCCCTCCGCCACGGGAATCGAAGCGACATATACCGTACCCCTATCCAACATTCGCTCTGCAGCCCATGGAAAGAGGTATATGGCAAGTGGTCTCTTGCCGCGCAGCAGCATTTTTCCTTTTTTGAATCCCTTGAGCAGAACGCAACAGATGTGTATGATTTTGCCCGTCGTGGTGTCTGGAATATGGGTTTCGAACGGATCAGTATCAATTTCATTGCCGTCTGGGGCAAAGATATCATCGACCATCTTCCATTAGTTGATGACGAAGCAATGTTGACTAAATCAATCCCACGCCGGTTGAATAGACGTGAGTATTCAACGATTTTTAAAACTTTTGTTTGCATTTATTACGAAGCAAAACGCCCCTTTCTGAACATACCGGATCATCTATGGATAAATTGAGGAATACGTACACTGCGAGCGATTACTTTCTGTACTGTAATTTCTGACTAACGTTTCTATTTCTAGCTGTCCTGGTGGCAACCGGCGCCCTCGCTTCTCACTATGCATTTACCTCTCAAGTCGAGGACCTCAAGAACACTGATATCCTATCTCGATACCGCGCATATGCAAATGAGTTGATTTGTCCTGGTACATTAATATAAGATTACGACATAAGGTTTACATATTCCAAAACTATCTATACGATGCATATATCTACGCAGCTTTCATGACTTAGATTATCACACTTTGCCCCGGTTGTACCCCCTTAGTTCCCTCTCGGCTGTTTGTGATTAGTTAACTTGTTAGCATAACTATACGTTTTGATATTAAAGTTGCTATTTTTATATTTGTTTAAGATCTTTTATTATTTATTCTAATTTCATTTTTATAAAATATCATATCAAAAATTCTTTTTTATTATTATTTAATTTCTAATATAAAGTTTTTGAACTTTTTCTATAGTAATTTTTTACTTTAAAAATTTATTTTAATAAGTTAATATTTTTATTTATTTATTATAATTATATTTTTATTTTAATATCATATTAATATTTATCACTTTATATTATAGTATAGTTGCTTATAACATAAATTAAAATTATATATTTGATTAAGATATCAATTAAGATTGAAATTATATCATAAGTTTTATATAACTAGATTATTATTATTTAATTAATTAATTAATTAATTATTTATTTATTTAAGACATATTTAGTTAATAACTATAATATCTATCTAGTTAAACTAAAATTTAACTATTTTACTAATATAATTATTAAATAGTAAATATTTTCTTTATATCTCTTTTATATTATTATAATTTTCTTGTATAGATTTAGAACTATTAATAAGATTAATAACATCAATATATTTAAGAGTTCTTACTATATATATACTTTTATTTTTGAATAAATTAGCTGTATATGTAGTAAAAAAAATAAATAAAACTGAAGATTCTTAAGAAATTCCTATATTAATAGAGGTTTTTTCCTGTTATATTGCATCAAAAAGAAGTTAAATACTTCTTTTTATCATAAAACAGATAAGTTATTTTATTATAGACTTTGATAACTTTAGCTTCTATATAATTGAAATTATTTTATTTTTTAAAATATAATTAAAAGTATTTTTTATATCAATAAAGATAGCAGTTAAGACTAGACTATTATTTTTAGCTGTTTAAATATCATAAATAGTTGATAAAACTATATTTATAGTTGAATTTTATTTTCTGCTATTCTTAATAGTTATAAAATATTCAAGTACTTTATGATCTATTAGAATTTTAAATCTCTTTTCTCTTTAAAGTTCTTTCAGTTCAGTTTATTATTCTGATAAAGCTTTTATTATTACTAACATCTTTTTATCATCAATTTAATAGTTTTTCTCTATACTACTTATGAATAAAGAGTAAAATATCACAGAATATCATTATTTATTTTTATATAACTGAGATAGAATATCAACTATAGTATTATTTAATGCATCTATCTTTACATAAATCTCTTAATTTAGATTATAATGATAAAGTACTGAGGCATCAAATAAACCTTTCTTTATTTAATCAAAGATACTCTAATAGATTTTATTTTATTTAAAAGATTGATTTTTCTAAGTTAGTTTAAATAGTAACTTTATAATTCAGCTGTGTTTCTTAATAAAGCTATAATAGAAGTTGCAGAATCTCAAAAATAATTAAACATCTTTGACTATACTGAGAACTGTTTATTATGATATCACTATAATCTTTTTATAGTTAACTTTAATCTCTTAATCAATGATAATAATTCTTAAGTACTTTGTCTGTTGAATATGAAACTTATATTTTAAGATACTTATCTGCTATTCTATCTCCCATAATCTGATTAATATTTCTTTAATATATTTTTTTATAATTTTTTATAATTTTATTATAGATAAGTAAATTATTTATAAAAATAATCATGAACTGATTCAAGTAATTAAAAAAGATGATGCTTATAGAGTACTGAAAAATAATTAATTTACTACTTAGATAAAAAAGTATAATCTTATACTTATATATTTTATAATATATTCTAAAGATAGTTAGATTTTCTATCTTTAAGTGTATATAGATTTAGTGAAAACTGTATCAAATGTTAAATTTTAATGAGGTATTTAATTTCATTTAGCTGTTTTATAAACTTACCTATCAGTAAAATAAAATAATAATTCTTTTTTAAGATTGTATTAAAATTATAATAATCTATATAAAATCTTAATTTGCTTATTATATTAGTGATAAAAATTGATAATATAAAGAAAAAAATAATAAATGAGATAAAACTCTTCTTTAAATTGATTTTAAGATATAGTTTAACTGTTATTAGCTTATTCATATTTATTCTATATAAAAATATATGATTAATAGTTTTATTAAAATTAACTCTTTTTTTATATTTAATCTTATAGTTTAATTCTTTTCAAATAAATGATAATTAATCAGAGATAGTTTTTAAAAAGATATTATTAAACTTCTGATAGTTCTTCAACAGTAGTTTATCTATTATCTCTTTATTCTTCTATCTCATATCAATAATAATCATCTTTTTGTCTTTAATAATTCAGTTTATCTTATAGAGAATTGATATAAAAATCTCTAACTTCTTACTTTTTTGATACTAATAGAAAATAATATCTTCAATATATCTCATCTTTGATGAAATCTTGAGAGTTGACTTCTTTCTTTCAGTAGCTTTATATTTAACTTATTTATTGATAAGTCTATCATAATGATTAATATTTTATTGATACTTTGATTTTACTACTGATTTTTTTAGAATCTTTTTTGAAATTATTACACTATATTTTTTAAAGATTTTATCTTCAAATATACTCTGACTTCATCAAACTAGATATTAATTCTTCATGTTTAATTATATTTTTCTGCTTCACTAACTAGAACTATTTTAGAATTATATTAGTGCTTTTTAGATCTATTAACATTATTGATATATTGAAAAATTTTTATTTACCTACTCATAAATATAAAGAGATGAAT
>NW_011371396.1:0-13150 GCF_000150735.1 Paracoccidioides brasiliensis
AATTTTAGTTTTTATATAAAATTTAAATATATATTTAACTTTAAATATATATAAAAAATAATTTTTTTATATTTATTAACTTAAACTTTTTTATTTTAGCTTTGTTTTATATCTTATATATTTGAAATTTTTTAAAACTTTATTTACTTATAATGATAAATTCTTTAATTTTTTAAATTATTTTTTAAATATTAATATTTATTTTACTGTTAAATTTACTGTTTTATTTTTTAAAATATCTATATAAATAGATATTTAAGAGAAATAAAATTAAATATTTTTATTTTTTTAATTTAATTTTTTAACTAATTTTTAAATTAATCAAAATTTATTTAATAACTTTAAATTTTATATCTTTGAAGTTTTTTAATACTATTTAATTTTTAAAAATATTTAAATATTTTTAATATTATATTTATAAGTAAATATTTTATTAATTATTATAAAAGTTCTTTAAATTATAAATAATTTAGTATTAAAAATTTTATATTTTTTTTCTAAATTTTAGAAATATATTAAAGTTATATTATGTTAGGCTCAGCGCCCGACTAAGCCTTGACCGAGGCCCGGCGCCCAATTAGACTTGACATCGGATTAGACTCAGCGCCTGATTAGGCCTAACCCTCATCACATGACTTCATGAACCATGTGGGTTGTTATAACCTGGGCAGGCCCCAGCACTTTTTTTTATCTCATCAAGCTTAGTATTCTGTTATATAGCAGTTAGCAATGCAGAGAGTTTCCTTCTTATGCAGCTTGCATTCACACTTTAATATAATACTAAGCTATCTTCTACTCTTTCTACTCAGAATTGAGTAGAATTTACTTAACAAAATTTAACAGCATGATGACATACTAAGTTTAAACACAGTCAGCTCAGAAGAGTAATTTATCTCTTTTAATCATCAGAAAAACTCAGATCAGAATGATCATCTTAGACTTTTAATTCTCTGAAAAAATTCAAAGAAAATGATGATATATTTTAACAAAATCAACTAATCAATAATAGATTTTATTTGAAAAATTCAGATAGATAATTTATTTATATAAAAATTATATCTATAATAAGTTAGCAGCAATTTTTGATAGTATTTTTTTAACAATGAAAAAGCACTGAGAGATATAGTCACATGTTTATAAATGAGATAAAATGATGTGGTAGCTTAGACAGCTATCAAATAAAGTTAAATTAATAAATTTATTATAGAATATGATGAGCTTAATCATATCTTAGTTTATATAATAGTTAGCAATCAAGTAATAAATTAAGATATCACTTTTTTAGAGAATATAAGAAAATTTATCAAAATTAATGATTTAAAACATTTTACTTATGATAAAGAGTTAAAATTTGAGCATTAACTCTTTTATATAAAAAATAAACTCTAAGAGAATGCTAATTACTATTTTACTGAATATATGAAAATTATATATATTAAAAATTGAACTAATGAAGATATAGTATATTATATTATATTTTATATAAAAAAATTATTCTAAATAATATTAGACTATAGAAAAAATATTTAAACATATCAAATCAATTTATTAAAATATTAGTAAATTATAGAATATTAAAAATAACTATCACAAACTAATTATATATAATAATGATAATATTAATAAGTTTGTTATAAAGTTTTTATATCTAATAAGTGAAATTAAGATTGTTAAGAAGAATTATAAAACTGACTTTAATGATAAACTTTTCTTTAATCTTTAAAGAATAATGACAGTGATCAATACAACAACTAATATATATACTAAGTTTTAAAAGATTTTCACTCAAACAGCTCATACTTTTCAGATGATCAATATTATTCAGAAGTCAAAAAGTTTACAAAATAATAAATTTAATATTTTGAGATAAAATATTTTATAAATTTTAAATATTCAGATCTCTATTAATCTCTCAAAGCTGATTACTATAGTAAAGAAATCTTCAAACTCTTACTCAAATATTCAGCACTACTACTGCAAGAAAAAAATTAAATTATCAAAAACTGTTTTATAAAACAGAAGTTTTAACAGATAATTATTAAGTTCACTGAAAATAATATCATTAAGCTTTCAGTAAATTCAAAAAAAAATAAATCTGAAAAAAATCTTTATTTCAGATTTCTTAATAGTATATGAGAAATTTGATATGAAGAATTTAATTAAAAAAAATAGTTTTAATATATCAATTAAGTTAATCTATAATAAAATTATAACTTTTATAAATTTTTTTACTGATATTAAAGTAAATAATGCAAATTTTATTAATATTTAATATATTATAAAGTTGATAAAACTCTTCAATAGAAAATTTTAAAAACTTTTATTTAAATATTGTATAAAGAAATATAATAAAGTCTTAGATAAAATAATAAATTATATATTAATTTTAAATTTTTAAGTAAATAAATAGAGATTTTAAAATACTTTTCTATTGATAACTGACTAGAGCTAGTACTATATCATTTTGAGATAAAAGTAGCTGACTATGCAAAATATATAACTTAATATTAAGAATTAATATTTTATCTAACTAAGTGAGTAATCTATCTCAAAATAAATAAAAGAGTATTTAGAAAAAAAATAAAAAAATATTAGATTTGATAAAAAAATTCAATAGAAGTTAATAACTAGTTTAGTAAATAAAAAGAAAAAAATATTACAGATAATAAATTTAAACTTCATTAAAATAAATATAATTTATTATTTAATTAATTAAATTATTTAGTCAATCAGTCTTTCATCACTTAAAGTATTTCAGATTAAATTAAGTAATAATTTATATATAGAAAATAGTAAATTATATAAGAATTATTTTCTGCATATTGAGAGTATATATGAGTAATATATATAATAGTCTCACATATACTACACTGTGATGCTGTGTGTTTTCATGATTGAGAGTCAACAGCTTCAATCATCTCTTCTTTTCATTCATTAATTCTTTATATGTAATTTAAATCTTCTTCAACTTTTAAAGCATTCTCTTGAGCTATATATATATAGTCTGTTTCTCACTTTTTCTTTTATTTTGCATTTATAGCTCTTAGTTTCTTGATCTTCTACTTCAAAAGTACTATTCTATATATAATCATTTGACAGTTCTTGACAAGCTGGCTTAGAATCTGATGAGTAGAACTGAGTAGACTCTGCATACAGTGTTTGATATATTTTCTAATCTTTTCAGCTTGCTGCTTCAATTGGCATATATTATTTGATATGATTCTGACCCAGAAAGCTTGAGAGCTATGAGAAGTTCCAGAAGAAGTGAGTATATATATTGTGATATTAAGATGTGAGAGAATTTGTTCAGAATTATATGAAACTAGTTCAGCAGCTTTAAAGATGCTTTTAATATTACTCTCAGTTAAGACCTGCATCTGAGTTGCAGAATAGAGACTCAAAAACTTCTTTTTATTAATATAATTGATTTCAAGCTGCATTTGATTTTCTATCTGCTGTCTGTACACAGTTTTCAGAGATGAGAAGCAGTCAATATTCAATGACTAAAAAAGATGAGAGGAATGAACTGATATATAAAGAGCAATAATATTGATTTCAGAGTAGAATCAGTCAAATTCAGCTGAAGCATAACTTTCATATTCATCAAGAATAGCTAGTATTTGCTCTTTATACAGAGTAAAGTGTTCTTATTAAACATCTTCTTCAGTCAATACAAACTCAGTTTATCAGTTATTCAGTCATTATCATTGACTTCAATAACTCAGTTATCTGACAATTCTTCCATCTCATATCAATAAAATTGATACACTTTTTCTTTGAGAATAATCATCATACAAAGAGCTCAATCTGTAGTATTGATTTCAGTAATAATAGTTACTTATTTTTAATTTTCAGATTAAATTAATTTTGAATGATTAATTCTTTTAGATTTAATCATTACTTTAGCAGTGCTAATAACTCTCATCTGAAATTCAGTCTCATTAAAGTTGTAGATATCATCTTTCAGAATCTCATACTTTGCAATGATATTTTGTACAAGTCTGAATCACTCACAGATAATCTTAAAATTCTCATATAAAGTCTGTTAATAATCATACTTGCATGAAAACTTGAATTTAAGCTCAGAATGATGATCAATAAATTGATTGACTCAGCATTTATCAACTATAGATGAAGATTTGATCTCAGTACTAGAATCTTGATTGACAAGAAGAAGATTGACTGTTTCTCATATAGTACACATTTGAGAAGACTGATTATATTCATTCATAAATAGAATTTACTGTACAAGAACTGACTTTTTAATAGAGACTAATTTGCAATTATTGAGTTGTGAATTCTCTCATATCATATAATCATTCAATCAATTATGTAAAATGATAAAAGAGATACTGTACAAGCCTACAGCTTTCTTAATATTTAAAATTTGATCTTTTTTTAATATCTGAATAGTCAAAAAAATCTTTTCTTTCTGAGTGAAAGCTTGAGAAGGCTGTAGAGTAGGTATTTTGTTGATGTAAATACTAGATGCATATATGTTAAATAAACTGATCAACTAGATGATTCAATTGACTAGATGATGAATTATGTTAATATAATCAATCATCTAGTGAGACAGATCATTTATTAAGACAAATCTTTATTATATAATATATTTAACTACTTAATTGATCAAAATATTAGCAATCAAAGATGATAATTCTTTATACAAGAAAGAAAGACTTACTCTAACTATTAAAGCAGTTAAAAAAAATCAAATCTCTAGTTTTAGAGCTGCTTTCAGATTGTACAACATCTCTCATTTCACTCTTTGTTATTAACTTTACAACTGTACAATATAAGAGAACTCCCAGTTAAGAAATCAAAAACTAATCTCTATTGAAAAATTATCTCTTATTCAGTAAATAATCTTTATAAATGAATGTAATCAGCCTCTCTGAGTGAGTGCTGTATAAGAAATAGTCAATCTTCTTCTTGTCAATCAAGACAACTCTTTCAACTTAAAAACTGTTGATAAAAGCTGAATTAAACAATTTATTAACTATCATTCTGAGTTAGAAACTCAGTTCTTCTAATTATATAATTATCAATAAGCTTTATATGAAGATTCTAAGATTATTCAAGAATGATTTGAGCTTGTATATAATAATATTCAGAAATATGATATTGTACAGAAGAATATATATAACTTTAATAAGATTGAGTTTCAGATAAGAGTTATTGAAATAGTCAAAATAATTACTAAGTCAGAGAGGACTCTCTGTTCAAAGCTTGTATATTTTGAAAATACAAAATAAGTTATTATTATTGAGAGAGTTAATTTAATAGACTGATTATTACTTTCAATGATTATTCTCAAGAGAAAGTTATATCAGACTTCTTGATTTGAGAATGAGCTACTATACAACTAGAGGATTGAAATCAGTGAAAATGAATAAACAACTGATAAACTGAGTTTGATCTGACTTAAAAAGATGTTCAATAAACATATTCAAATCTGTATGATCAGTTAATATTGACTCTTAATTCTTAATAAACATGGTAATTATAATGATTCTGAGTTTGATCAGTTTTACACTCAAAACTTGATTATTTCTCTTTATATGTCAGCTCATTTCTCTCATCTATTACATTCTTTAGATATTGATTATTTTTTCTTATTGAAGCAAGTATACAGAAAAGAGATTGAGAAGAGAATGAAACTTAACATCAATTATATTGATAAGAATGAGTTTTTAATTATCTATTCTTCAGTTTGTACAGTAGCTCTGTATGATTCAAAGCAGGTTTTTTCTTAGCTCAATACTCAGATACATACATCAATCCCTTCAGAGACCTCATATAGCTCTTAGGCCTTCTAGGCTACTGCCACATCTTATAATATATGATAACTGAAGCTTCAGAGTAAGAAGATTAAAAAATATCTCAAGTATTATATATAAAGTTCACTTAGTCTAATTAATCAATCTTTGAAAAAGCTAGTCAAAAAATGTCAGATGGCTATGCATAGCGCTGTTATTTTGATAAGAAAAAACAAAAAGCTGAAGGCTGTAAATGTAAAGCAAAAGAGAAAGTGAGAAAGATATCATACATACATAAGTCAGAAAGAGGGCTTGATTGTTAAAGAAGAGATAAATCACATACAAAAAGATATTGCAGAAAAAAGAGAGATAATAGAGTAGTTTAATAAGTAATCATAAAAATGAGCAGCATCATAGTGCAGTGAATATGATATTATAGAATGTACTATTTATACATACTCCCAGCATACAGAGAATAATTTATAATATAATTAACTGGTTTTACTATCTAGTTATGATGATATTCAATTAGAAAAATATTGAATGATAAAGATCTGTTTCAGTAAATGATCTGTCTCACTAGATAATTGATTATATTAACATAATTCATCATCTAGTCAATTGAATCATCTAGTTGATCAGTTTATTTAACATGTATGCATCTAGTATTCATATCAACAAAATACCTACTCTACAGCCTTCTCAAGCTTTCACTCAGAAAGAAAAGATTTTTTTGACTATTCAGATATTAAAAAAAGATCAAATTTTAAATATTAAGAAAGCTGTAGGCTTGTACAGTATCTCTTTTATCATTTTACATAATTGATTGAATGATTATATGATATGAGAGAATTCACAACTCAATAATTGCAAATTAGTCTCTATTAAAAAGTCAGTTCTTGTACAGTAAATTCTATTTATGAATGAATATAATCAGTCTTCTCAAATGTGTACTATATGAGAAACAGTCAATCTTCTTCTTGTCAATCAAGATTCTAGTACTGAGATCAAATCTTCATCTATAGTTGATAAATGCTGAGTCAATCAATTTATTGATCATCATTCTGAGCTTAAATTCAAGTTTTCATGCAAGTATGATTATTAACAGACTTTATATGAGAATTTTAAGATTATCTGTGAGTGATTCAGACTTGTACAAAATATCATTGCAAAGTATGAGATTCTGAAAGATGATATCTACAACTTTAATGAGAGTGAATTTCAGATGAGAGTTATTAGCACTGCTAAAGTAATGATTAAATCTAAAAGAATTAATCATTCAAAATTAATTTAATCTGAAAATTAAAAATAAGTAACTATTATTACTGAAATCAGTACTACAGATTGAGCTCTTTGTATGATGATTATTCTCAAAGAAAAAGTGTATCAATTTTATTAATATGAGATGGAAGAATTGTCAGATAACTGAGTTATTGAAGTCAATGATAATGACTGAATAACTGATAAACTGAGTCTGTATTGACTGAAGAAGATGTTTAATAAGAACACTCTACTCTGTACAAAGAGCAAATACTAGCTATTCTTGATGAATATGAAAGTTATGCTTCAGCTGAATTTGACTGATTCTACTCTGAAATCAATATTATTGCTCTTTATATATCAGTTCATTCCTCTCATCTTTTTTAGTCATTGAATATTGACTGCTTCTCATCTCTGAAAACTGTATACAGACAGCAGATAGAAAATCAAATGCAGCTTGAAATCAATTATATTAATAAAAAGAAGTTTTTGAGTCTCTATTCTGCAACTCAGATGCAGATCTTGACTAAGAGCAACATCAAAAGCAGTTTTAGAACTGCTAGACTGATTCTGTATAATCTTGAGCAGATTCTCCTGCAGCTTAATACTATGATATATACTCTCATCCCCTCAGAAATCTCTCATAGCTTCCAGGCCTTCTGAGTGACAATTACATCATACAATATACATCAATTGAAGTAGCAGGCTGAGGAAGTTAAAAAATATATCAAGCACTGTACACAGAGCCTACTCAGTTTAATCAATCATACTCTAAGTCAGCTGATCAAAAGATGTCAAATGGCAATACACAGTGCTGCTATTCTAGCAGCTGAAAACAAAGAGTTAAAAGCTCAAAATATTAAGTAAAAGAGAAAGTGAGAAAGAAGCTGTATATATGTAGCTCAAGAGAGTGCTTTGAGAGTTGAAGAAGGCTTGAATCATGTATGAAGAGTTAATAAATAAGAAGAAAAGATGATTGAAGTTACTGACTCTCAATCATAAAGACACACAGCATCACAGTATAGTGTATATGAAACTATTGAACATACTGCTTATACATGCTCTCAGCATGCAGGAAAAAATTTTTAATATAATTTATTACTTTTTGTATATAATTGTTACTTTATTTAAATTGAAATACTTTAAGTAATGAAAGACTGATTGACTAGATGATTTGATTAACTAGATAATAAATTATATTAATTTTTTTTATAATTATATAAGAAATAGAAACTCTATACTCTTTGTTACTAGTCTGTATAAAATTGATAAGTAGCTTGAAAAAAGATGAGGTTTTGCAAAAGCTAATATTGAATCTAATGATGAGTTGATTAACAATTTATCTAAGTGATTAAAAAGTTAAAAAGACTACTTTTCAAAGAAAATCTCAAATAAATTACCTTTTCTATATAAGAATATTAATCTTATAATAGAGCTTTAGTTAAATACAGAGCTTATCAGAGATATAAAGTATATATCTTTATATAAAATAAATTTGAAAAAATTAAAAATAGTAAAAATTTATATAAAGATAAATTTAGCAAATAACTTTATTATATACAAGTTTAATTCTTTATATATCTCTTATTTTAATTGCTTGCAATGTAAGAAAACTACAATTCTATGTTAATTTTTATAAATTAAATATCATAATTAAATAAAATTAGTATTTACTATCTCTAATAGATAAGTTGATAAATTAACTCAATAAAGTAAAATATTTTTCAAAGCTAAACATTTAATAAAAGTTTTATTACATTCATATGAACTCTGAATCTAAAGACTTAATTATATTTAGAATTTATTTTAAAATTTATAAATATTAGATAATTTCTTTTGATTTTATAAATATTTTTATCTGTTTTCAATAATTCATCAATAATGTCTTTATTGACTATTTAAATAAGTTTATAATAGCATTTATGAATGACCTTTTAATCTATAGTAGAATTTTTAAAAAATATAAACAGCAAGTAAATCTAATACTGAACTGATTAAAGATAGTAGATTTGCAAACTAGTATCTGAAAATATAAGTTTGTTGTTCAGAGAATAAAATATTTGAGATTTATCATTATTATAAAGAGAATTAAAATAGACTTTAAAAAGATTACTATTATTATAAAATGATAGATTTTAATTATAGTCAAAAATATTTAATTATTTTTAAAATTTAATAACTTCTATTAGTGATTTCTAAGAAATTATAGCTGAATTATAAAATTATTACATTAGTTAATAAAAAAACTATTTTATTTATATAAATATTAATATATTAGTTAGTCTTTAAGAAACTGAAAAAGTAACTGATGAAGACTTCAATTGTATATTACTATGACTCTAAATGTGAAATCTATATTGAGATTGATGTTTTTAATAAAATAATGACTGAGATACTAAGTTAAAGACTAAATAATAATTTTTGATACTTTATAATCTTCTATTTTTCTAATAAAATAATGATTAAGATACTAAGTTAAAGACTAAATAATAATTTTTGATACTTTATAATATTCTATTTTAAGTCAATAAATAATATAAAGCTTAATTATAAAATTTATAATTAAAAAATACTTATAGTTATCTGAGTATTGCAGAAATGATAAACTAAGCTTGAAAAACTATAATAAAAATAATAATTCAAGATTTTTATTAATTATTATATATTGAAATACTTTATAATAATTAAAAAGCTAAATATATATATCATATCTGCTGAATAGAATTTCTTTTTCACTTCTACTTTAAGATTAAATATTAATTAAAAAAAATAATATATTAATAAATACATTAAATAAATCTGAATATATCAAAAAGTAATTAAATAACTATTTATAAAATCTTCTAAAATCAAAGATTTTGAACTTTTAGATTATTTCTTTTATAAATATAGATATCATCAGCATTAAACTCTTAGAAAAGAAGAATATTATTAAATATATTATATTTTTAAACAAGATAATAATCTCACTCAAGCCTCTGCAATAGCAAGTAGAAGAAGAGAATAGTCTCTATATAATAAAAAATAATATATAACTTTAAAATGAAAGATTGATAGTATTTATTTAAAAAAAGAAACTCTTATGATTGTACTACTATAAAAGATTTATGATTAGATTTTAACAATATACTTAGATAAATAAAAGATTCTGACTTTAATTTATCTTTACTATTAATATATTCTACACTATATTTAGAACTATTATATATACTCAATTAGTAAGATTTTAAGAAATAAAGCTCTTAGTCTACTAAAATCACTATTAATATTAAAATAAACATGATAGTATATTGTAATAAACTTTATAAATATATCAAAAATAACTATGATATTATTCTAATTATAGTCTGCTAATTAAGTAAGAAGATATTTTCAATTTTTATTATTTATGAAGTTATAGTCTATAAGCTAGCTCAATTATTTATTCAATTCTACTCTTTCTATAATAAAGTATTAAACTTTAATTATCTTTAACTATAGCTCTCAGTTTATATTAAACTTCTAAAATAAGTTTATAGAAATTTTAAATATAAAGTTGAAACTCTCAACAGTATATCATATATAAATAGATAAAAAGACCGAGATAATAAATTAGTATATTATTACTTATCTTTATTCATATATTAATTACTATTAGAATAATTGAAATAAGTAATTACTTATTATAGATTATACTTTTATAATTACTTTAAATATTTTCATTGAGAATTTTTTTCTAACTATAAATAGATATGAGATGTGAATATTATTTCACTAAAATCTCTACTAAGAGAACTAAATGCAAAAGAAAAGACAAATTAAAAAGTTATTTAAAGTTTTATTAACTAAATAAAAAAGATTTAAAAGTAAATAAATAAAAGCATAAAAATAATATAAAAATAAATAAAGAAATAGACTAATAAATATCATCAAGAATTTAACCTCACAGTGAGAGATTTTATTTATTTGATATTAAAATTATATAGAATTGACTGATTAAGCTGTAAGCTCATAGTATAAAACATAAATCTCTTCAGAATTCTAGAGAGAATAAGTAATATCTATAGACTAAATCTTCTTATAATTATAAAAATTTATTTAATTTTCTTCTTAAATAAAATATATAAAAATTTAATAGACTTTCTATCAGAGTAAACTATCAAATCATCAAATTCAATTGAGATAAATAAAGAAAATAAATAAGAAGTAAAGTATATATTAATTAGTCAAATAAATTAAAATAAATTATAATATCAAGTTTATTAAAAAAGATTTAATAAGAATTCATTTGAATATTTAACTCATAACTTTAAAAAATCACTATATATTATATATAACTTCTATAAAACTAATTCTACAAAAGCTAAACTCTCAAAATGACTAAATGAGTGACTGAAGGCATGGAAGACAGATAATTATCTGAAGAATGAGATTGATGATAATCTATTAGTATGAAAATAAATCTGTTTCTAGTTTGAGAAATGATATTAAACTAAATATCTGACTGAGTCTGACTGAGGCTCAGTATTCAATTAAACTTGATATCAGATTAAGCTCAGTATTGTTAGGCTCAGCGTCCGACCGAGCCCGACCGAAGGCCGGTGCCCGGTTAGACTCGACGTCGGATTAAGCTCGGCGCCCGATTAGGCCTAATCCATATCACGTGACCACACGACCATGCAGGTGGTTATAATCCACGCAGGCCCCAGCACCCCTTTCATCCCATCAAGCTTAGTATTTCGTTATATAGCAGTTAGCACCGCAGAGGAGTTTCCTTTTTTATGCAGTTCGCATTCGCTCCCTAACATAATATTAAGCTTCCCTTCTACCTTCTCACTCAGGTTTCAGCAGAAAACTGGAGTCCCTCAGTGAAATTAGACCCTGCTAGTTCAGGAGCCTGACAACGCGTCAGATCAACTGCTAAGACAACAGCACTGTTGAAGACAACGGCTCAATCCAACATCAGATGGCCACCACAGGCTCCCAACCCCCTGGAAGGGGCCGAAAGGACTGGCGATACCTCCTAACAAGACCAACTGACCAACCACGCGTCTCAATTGAGGAATTCAGAGAGGCAATCCACTCAGACAGCGACCGTGTTTATAATGAGTTGGCGGCGATCTTTGATGGCATCTTTGACGATGAAAAAACATTAAGGGATACAATCACACGTCTGAGGATGGAACGGAACAACGCCACTGACCAGGCCGCTGTCAAGCAAAGCCAGATTGATGAGCTAATTGCTGAACGCAATGAACTTAGCCACACCCTGGTCCGCATGACAGTCAGCAACCAAGCAGCAAGTCGAGGTGTCACCCCCTCTGAGACTACCCGGAGGTCTGTCAAGATTGATGACCCAAAACACCTCACTGACGGCAAGGAGCCAAAATTTGAACACTGGCTCTCCCGGATGAAGAACAAGCTCCGGGAGAACGCTGACCACTACCCTACTGAACGCATGAGGATTGCATACATCGAAAACCGGACTGATGGGGACGCGGCACGTCACATTGCGCCCCGTATGGAAGAGGACCACCCCGAGCGATATCAGACTGCAGAAGAGATATTTGAGCACCTCAAGTCAATATATGAGGATGCTAACAAGCTGCAAAATGCCAAGAGTGATTATCGCAAGCTGATTATGCGCAATGGGGACAATTATCATGAATTTGTCACAAAATTCTTACACCTGGCAGGTGAGGCCAAGATTGCCAGGGGGGACTACAAGACAGACTTCAATGACAAGCTGTCCTTTGACCTCCAGAAGATGGTAGCAGTAGCCAATGCGACCACTGATACATATGCTGAGTTTCAGAAAATCTGTGCGCAGGCAGCTCACACCCTCCAGACAATCAATGCCACCCAGAAATCAAAGAGCTCGCGGGGAAATGGGCCTAATACCTTCAAGCAGAACACCTGCGGACCGCCAACAGTCAAACACCCCCCAGCATCTCTACAACAAAATCCCCTACTGTGAAGGAGGCCTTGAGCTCTCGTCCGGATATTCAGTGCTACTACTGTAAGGAAAAAGGCCACATTGCCAGGAACTGCCCGCAAAGCAGAAGTCCCAGCAGGTGATTGCTGAGCTCACAGGGAATGATGCCCCTGAGCCTTCAGCAGATTCGGGAAAAGAGTGAGCCTGAGAGAAG
>NW_011371396.1:13339-16492 GCF_000150735.1 Paracoccidioides brasiliensis
GTGCATTCAAGATTCTTTGATAGGAAGTTTCAAGAACTCCCATTCAAATGCCGCATGAAGGGATACAATGGCGCCCCCGGCGGGTGATAGACCGCACATTGACCCTAAACCTCTGGGTGGATGGCCGGAGATTTCAGAATGTCCCTCTGCTGGTAACAGACCTAGGCCAGCACCCTGTCATCCTGGGACGGAAGTGGTTGGCAGCACAGGATATATGGCTTGATGTTAAAAACCAACGCCTGGTTTGGCCGAGTGAACGGTCTATCCCTGAACAGGTGGCGGAGCCGATGTTGAAGATAGTACCCTGGTCAGTACTGAAGCGCCCAGACCCCAAGCCTGAGCATCAGGCGGATGTGGAACGAAGAGAGATCAAGCTGGATGAGGAGATCAGACAGGAGCATCAGGCTCAGCTCCGCAGATTGAAAGGGACCAGCTCAGTCGTGATGCCTGAGACGAGGCAGGGGCTGACCTGGGAGGAGACAGCACCACAGATGATGGATATGAACTTCATTGGGGCTGCTTCCTTCCATGGTTATATGAAGAACAAGAAGTCAACAGTCTTCATAACCAGTCTGTATGAAATTGATAAACAGCTTGAGGAGAAGCGGGGTTTAGTGGGAGCTGAGGATGAGTCTGATGAGGAGCTGATCAGCAACTTACCAGAATGGTTGAAAGGCCGGGAGGACTGCTTCTCAAAGAAAGCATCAGATGAACTGCCCCCCCTACGGAAGAATGTTGATTTTAAAATAGAGCTCCAGCCTGATGTTGACCTCACCCAGGGCATTGGACATGCGCCTCTATATAAGATGAATCTAGAGGAACTAGAGGCAGTGAAGACCTACCTTGAAGCCAACCTAGCAAAGGGTTTCATCACCCCAAGTTCAGCCCCCTACGCCTCCCCAATCCTGATTGCCCGTAGTGGGAAGAAGCTACGATTCTGTGTTGACTTTCGCAAGCTGAATGCTATAACCAAACGAGATCAGTATCCCTTGCCCCTGATAGATGAGCTGATGGACCGACTCAATGGGGCGAAATACTTTACAAAGTTGGACATTCGGCAGGGGTTCCATCGCATCCGAATGGACCCTGAGTCTGAGGACCTGACCACCTTTAGAACCCGCTACGGGACCTATAAATATCGGGTGGTCCCCTTTGGCCTTACAAACGCCCCTGCCTGCTTTCAACGGTTTGTTAACAGTATCTTCTTTGACTACCTGGACAAGTTTATGACAGCATTCATGGATGATCTTCTAATCTATAGCAAGAATCTGGAGGAGCACAAGCAGCAGGTAAACTCAGTGCTAGACCGACTAAAGACAGCGGGTTTGCAAGCCAGCATCCAGAAATGTGAGTTTGCAGTCCAGAGGACAAAATACCTAGGGTTCATCATCAGTACAGAAGGGATTG
This sequence comes from Paracoccidioides brasiliensis, assembly GCF_000150735.1. NCBI lineage: Eukaryota > Fungi > Ascomycota > Eurotiomycetes > Onygenales > Ajellomycetaceae > Paracoccidioides > Paracoccidioides brasiliensis. The sequence continues at coordinate 14,747 of NW_011371396.1, forward strand.
AGGCAGACCCAGAGAAGACAGCTGCCATTGTGAGATGGCAGGCCCCCACCACAGTCAAAGGAGTCCAGTCATTCCTAGGATTTGGCAATTTCTACCGACGATTCATAAGGAACTACAGCCGAATCGCAAAGCCACTGTACCAATTGACAAAGAAGACTACCCCATTTGTGTGGACATCAGAATGCAAATCAGCCTTTGAAAAACTGAAGAGGCAGCTGGTGGAGGCTCCAACACTGCGTTACTATGACCCTGAGCGGGAGACTCGTATTGAGACTGACGCCTCTGACGGAGTAGTGGCTGGGGTACTAAGTCAAAGATTTGAAAATGACCTTTGGCACCCAGTAGCCTTCTATTCAAAGACAATGAATGGTGCAGAGCTTAATTATGAAGTTCATGATAAGGAAATGCTGGCAGTAGTCCGGGCCTTACAAGAATGGCGGGCAGAGCTTGAGGGACTACAACGGGAGGAACGATTCAAGATCCTCACTGATCATCGTGCACTGGAATACTTCATGACTACCAAGAAGCTGAATGCACGTCAAGCCCGCTGGGCAGAGTTCCTCTCCCGTTTCTACTTTGAGATCAAGTATCGACCAGGCAAGGCCAACCTGCTAGCAGACGCACTGAGCAGGCCTGAGCAGGTTAGAAGGCAACAGGACGGCCGTATGCAGATCCTCCTAGGACCAGAGACCCTCGACCCCCAGATCACTCCCTCTACAGACATTGCTAGCATCAACTCCTCAGAGAAAGAGAGCATTGCTGAATGCATAGTGTCTCTAAACAAGACAGCCACCTCAATTGAGCCCCTGCGCACGCAGAGATGGATGAGAATAGTCCCTATACCATGGAGGACAATGTGCTACGGTACAAATGGAAGACTAGTGGTGCCTGTTCAGGGAAAGGAAAACCTGATAGCCAAGCTACTGCAGGAAATCATGATCAAGCTTCAACAGCACACCCTGGAGGACGAAAGACCCTGGCCCTGGTGCAATCACGCTATGGTGGGCCACTGGCGGACAGACGTCCTACGCTATATTCGGAACTGCCATGTGTGCCGGATCAGTAAAATTCCAAGAGATAAGACTCCTGGTTTGCTAAAGCCATTACCAATACCAGAACGGGCATGGCAGCATATTGCAATGGACTTCATGGACGTGCCGAAAAGCAAAACAGGTTATGATGCCATTTTGGTCATAGTATGCCGGCTAAGCAAGAAGACAATCTCCATTCCAACCACCCGGGGAGTTACAGCCCAGGAGCTGGCCCGACTATTCATTCGATTCTACTATTCATACAATGGGGCGCCTGACTCAATTGTCTCTGACCGAGGCCCCCAGTTCATATCAAGCTTTTGGGATGAGTTTACACAGATCCTGGGCATAAAACTGAAACTCTCAACGGCGCATCATGCACAAACTGATGGACAGACAGAAGTGGTGAATCAATACATTGCCACCCGTCTTCGCCCCTATGTCAGTTACTACCAAGACGACTGGGATGAGTGGCTGCCCATTATAGACCATGCCTCCGCAGCTACCCCAAACGCTTCCACAGGGATCTCCCCCTTCCTCGCAGCAAATGGATATGAACCCCGAATGTCATTTGACTGGCAACCACTGGCGGAGAAATTGGACATGAATGAGAAAAGAAATCGAGAAGCAGCAAGGAGCTTCATTCACCGAATGAGAGAGATCTGGAACCAGGCGAGTAAAGGCATAAAGACAGCACAGGAACAGATGAAGAGGC
>NW_011371396.1:17307-19759 GCF_000150735.1 Paracoccidioides brasiliensis
CCACGCAGGCCCCCAGCACCCCCTTTCATCCCATCAAGCTTAGTATTTCGTTATATAGCAGTTAGCAACGCAGAGAGTCTTTCTTCTTATGCAGCTCGCATTCGCTCCCTAACAAGTATCTGATTAGATCTAATTCTTAATATATGATTATATGATTATGTAAATTATTATAATTTGAATAGATTTCAGTATTTTTTTTATCTTATTAAGCTTAATATTCTGTTATATAGCAGTTAGTAATATAGAAAGCTTTCTTATACAGCTTGCATTTTCATTTTAATATATTAGCTTTTAAATATTATTATTATTATTATTATTATCATTATCATCGTTATTATTTAAAATTTAATTATTTTATTAATTTAATTATTAAATATTATTTAAATTATATAAATAAAATTTTTTATTTTAAAATAATATAATATTTAGAAATTTAAAAAATATCTCTATTTATTTATTTATTTATCTAATATATAATATATCATTAATTTATAATAAAAATATTTTAAATTCTTTTAAAAGAGAGAATAGATTTAAACTTGCAATAAATACTTTAAAAAAATCTTCTCAATTTATAAAGTTATATATATATTTAATATATTATTATTTATTTTAAGTTATTGATTTAATGACTAAACTACTTATATTAATCTATATATAAATTTAATCAAATTAACTCAGACTAAAGAGAATAAACTAATTAAATAAATACTAAATTAAATTAAATGAGAATTTTTCTTATAGTCAGTATTCATTAAGAATATAGCTAATTATCTTTTTATTATATAAACTTTTATCATCTTCATCATTATCTCTTTCTATGTTAGCAAGAACTAAGTATTAAATTTAGTGATATATTATTTTAAGCTTCAGATTTATTGCTTTAGATATTAAAATTATAATTAAATTAAATATAAAAATATAAAAATTATTCAGATTTGATTTAAGATCTTGAAGAATATAATTACTAATTATGAAATTCTATTAAAGAAAATATACAATATTGATGAAACTGACTTTGCAATGAGATTTTGTATTACTATTAAGATTATTATCAGTAATAGATATTATAGCTGGGCAAAGCTTCTACAGTTTGAAAATTAGAAATGAGTGATTGTAATTGAGTCAATCAATTCATCAGAATAAACTGATAGACTCAGCACATCACTACATGATACAATTACATGATTATCAAGATTAGAGTTATTCTATCATATGAACAAAAACAATCACATGATTTACCTCATATGTGATTTGATGAAATGTTTATAATTGAGGTAGACTCTAGCATTTTTTTTCTTTATCAAGCTTAGTATTCTATTATATAATAGCTAGCAACACAGAGAACTTCTTCTTATGCAGCTCATATTCACTTCTTAATATAGACTCTATTTTTATACATTATTCTCAAAAATTAGAATCCGCAAAAAGAATGATTTAAAATTTTTTTAAATAATTAAAGATTTGATATTAGTTCTAATAATTGAACTACTGATGAAATAGATGTTAAATAACTTATACTGATGTTTATTTTAGAAGTAAAGTTATATTAAATTGATAATTTTATTCTTCTTATTCTTGACAGATGCAGTAGTTATTTTACTTTGAAAATTAATTTAATTTGCAAGAATAATACAATTATCTGTTTTTATATTTTTTTATTTATTATATCTTTTGCAGCTATTAGATATGAGTATTTTTTTAATTTTAAAGTAAATATATAATAGTTTAGTTTAATAGTGAATATAGTTTGAAATTAACATTATTTTTAAAATTAATTTCTTAGAAGCTTATTTTATAATTTATATAAAAGTTTTTAAAGCTTAAAATATTCAAAATAATTTTAAAATTACTGAAATAATATTATTTTTATTTAACTATATTATTTAGCAGCTAAATATTTAACTCTGCATTTCAATATTATCATTTAGTATATTTAGTACATCATTCTGAGTTCATTAATTATTTAGTAACTTTTAGCAATTGTAGCAACATGTAACAAAAATTAGAAAACTTATAAAAAATTAGCATTAGATCTTAGTAAAAGATTTTAATCAAATTATCAAAATTTATAAATATAATAAAATTAGTATTACTATTATAAAAAAGTAATATCAAAATATATTTAATATAAATGAGATAGAGAAGTAAAAATAAAATAAATTTAAATATTAAATTCAATATATAAAAGATAAAACTAGAAATAAAACTTAAAATTTTAATATTTCATCTATTATATTTATTAAATAGATAGTTATTCAATTTTATAAATCTCAATCATCTGAGTTTGTATTATATCAATGAGCTTTATAATGCTATAGTAATTATAATACTCTTAATTATATAAAAATAAAAATATTTTCAAACTAATATAATTTAATTTAATTTAATTAAGTATTGTAATATTAAAATAATTTAATTTAAAATCTAGTTAATTGAAATATATTAATTT